>NC_084741.1:12443114-12568114 GCF_033978785.1 Entelurus aequoreus
TTTTTAATTTACAGTCAAAAATTCAAATGTAAAATTTACGGTACAATTAGATGCTAACACACAGGTGTCAAACTCAAGGCCCGGGGGGGCCACTTTGTTTTATTTGGCCCTCAAAAGCCTGGAAATAATATGTAAAACAAACAAACTGGCAGCTCAGGTGTCAACATTTTACTGTAAAAGTGCAGTTGTTTTTATTTACAGTAAAAAATGTACGGTAAAATTAGATGCTAACACAAGTGTCAAACTCAAGGCCCAGGGGGGCCACTTTGTTTTATTTGGCCCTGGAAATAATATGTAAAAAAACAAACAAATTGGCAGCTCAGGTGTCAACATTTTACTGTAAAAGTGCAGTTTTTTTTATTTACAGTCAAAAATTCAAATGTAAAATTTACGGTACAATTAGATGCTAACACACAGGTGTCAAACTCAAGGCCCGGGGGGGCCACTTTGTTTTAATTGGCCCTCAAAAGCCTGGAAATAATATGTAAAACAAATAAACTGGCAGCTCAGGTGTCAACATTTTACTGTAAAAGTGCAGTTGTTTTTATTTACAGTAAAAAATGTACGGTAAAATTAGATGCTAACACACGTGTCAAACTCAAGGCCCAGGGGGGCCACTTCGTTTTATTTGGCCCTGGAAATAATATGTAAAAAAACAAACAAATTGGCAGCTCAGGTGTCAACATTTTACTGTAAAAGTGCAGTTTTTTTTATTTACATTAAAAAATGTACGGTAAAATTAGATGCTAACACACGTGTCAAACTCAAGGCCCAGGGGGGCCACTTCGTTTTATTTGGCCCTGGAAATAATATGTAAAAAAACAAACAAATTGGCAGCTCAGGTGTCAACATTTTACTGTAAAAGTGCAGTTTTTTTTATTTACAGTCAAAAATTCAAATGTAAAATTTACGGTACAATTAGATGCTAACACACAGGTGTCAAACTCAAGGCCCGGGGGGGCCAATTTGTTTTATTTGGCCCTCAAAAGCCTGGAAATAATATGTAAAACAAACAAACTGGCAGCTCAGGTGTCAACATTTTACTGTAAAAGTGCAGTTTTTTTTATTTACAGTAAAAAATTTATGGTAAAATTAGATGCTAACACATGTGTCAAACTCAAGGCCCAGGGGGGCCACTTCGTTTTATTTGGCCCTGGAAATAATATGTAAAAAAACAAACAAATTGGCAGCTCAGGTGTCAACATTTTACTGTAAAAGTGCAGTTTTTTTTATTTACAGTCAAAAATTCAAATGTAAAATTTACGGTACAATTAGATGCTAACACACAGGTGTCAAACTCAAGGCCCGGGGGCCACTTCATTTTATTTTGGCCCTCGAAAACGTGGAAACAATATGTAAAAAAAACAAACAAACTGGCAGCTCAGGTGTCAACATTTTACTGTAAAAGTGAATTGTTTTTAATTTACAGTAAAAAAAAATAAATCGAATTTTAGGGTAAAATTAGATGCTAACTCACAGGTGTCAAACTCAAGGCCTGGGGGCCACTTCGATTTATTTGGCCCTCGAAAGCCTGGAAATAATATGTAAAAAAACCAAACTGGCAGCTCAGGTGTCAACATTTTACTGTAAAAGTGCAGTTTTTTTTATTTACAGTAAAAAAATCAAATGTAAAATTTACGGTACAATTAGATGCTAACACACAGGTGTCAAACTCAAAGCCCCGGGGGGCCACTTTGTTTTATTTGGCCCTCAAAAGCCTGGAAATAATATGTATCAATAAAGTAGTGTAACTTGTCTTACTAAATGTTTATATTTCGGGAGGGGAAAAAAAAAAGTACTCCTTGTAATCGCCAATGATTTTAACTTAAATATTGTCTAATTATGCAAAAATTATATGATCAAACATTCAAAGCATTTTTAAATAGAAATAAATACTAATAATAATGATTTCAAAGCAAGTTATTGTGCAATGTAAAAGTAGCAACAGATTTTGTGGTAAAATTGTGAAATTTGCTGTGTTTTTTTACAGCATTTTTCTCAAAATGAAAACAACTTTTTTTTTTTTTTTACTGTAATAAACTGTGGCGCAGATTTGGCATTTACAGTAATACACCAGGAAATCTACACTTGTTGATTTGCTGTAAAAAACAAACAAACTGGCAGCTCAGGTGACAACATTTTACTGTAAGATTGCAGTTTGTTTTTTTTACAGTAAAAAAACAAATATCCATTTTACAGTAAAATTCTGGCAACTGAGCTGCCTTTTTTTAACCACAAAAACAGCAGTACTGTTTTTCCATTTACAGTAATATGCAATACATTTACAGTAATATACAATACATGTACAGTAATATGCACTACATTTACAGTAATATGCACTACATTTACAGTAATATACAATACATGTACAGTAATACACAATACATGTACAGTAATATGCACTACATTTACAGTAATATGCACTACATTTACAGTAATATACAATACATTTACAGTAATATGCACTACATTTACAGTAATATACAATACATTTACAGTAATATGCACTACATTTACAGTAATATACAATACATTTACAGTAATATGCACTACATGTACAGTAATATACAATACATTTACAGTAATATGCACTACATTTACAGTAATATGCACTACATTATTGCAACTTAACATTTTTTTTTTTACATTTGAGTTTTTGATTGAAAAAAACTATAAAAACTGGTGTAATAATAGTATTTACTGTTAGAATCGGCTCTCTGGGACCAAACATAACTGCCATGTGGCCCTCAGTGAAAACCACTTTGTGTTAATTGGTTCCATGGATTTTCATCTAAAGTCTAAAATGTTCATGACATCCTCTAAAAAAGAATAGTAGACATTAAAACGACACTGCAGGCGCCTTTTGTGTCTAAAAATGGATTTATATCAATGGTGTCCAAAGTGTGGCCTTCAGCGGCCCACAAGCTAATTCAATAACCTTCTAAAAATACTATTATATACATATTATTTTTAAAAACCTTAACGAGTGGAATAAAAGAGCAAACAGGTGAAATTGAATTTGAAAAAAGTTCCAATGTTGATTTTGACAACACAAAGTTGCCATGCAGGCTGTTTTTTCTTGAAAACTGTCATTGCTCAAAAACACAAAATAGAAACAATGTTATAAATTATTGACCTATTAAAGGCTCTAATAAATGTATATCAATTATTCTACTTACAAATATTTTTGAGGAAAAATATTGCATATTTTGTTTGTTTACCATATAAAAAGGGCATTAAAAAAATAAAATAAAAAAATATTATTAAAAATATTTTTTTTAATGTCCTTTTTATATGATAAACAAACAAAATATGCAATATTTTCCCTCAAAAATATTTCAAAGTAGAATACATGGAACTTTTTTTTTTAATTTTTAAAAAAGTTTTTCTCTTTTTTCATCATCAAAAAAAATAAATAAATAAATAATATATATATATATATATATATATATATATATATATATATATATATATATATATATATATATATATATATATATATATATATAATTTTTGCTGATGAAAATAAGAGAAAAACTTAAAAAAAATAAAAATAAAAAGTTCCATGTGGATAAATCAAAAGAAAAAAAGTTAGTAAAAGAAAAGTTCCATGAGAATGACAAAATACAATTTTTAATAAAAAGTTCAATTTGGAGGAAAAAAAAGTAAAACAAAAAAAGTTTCATGTGGTAGAAAACAAAGTAAAAAGTTCCATGTTGGTGGGTGATTTTTTTTATTAAAAAGTACAGAAACAAAGTTTCATTTAAATGAAAAAAAGAAAAAATAGGTTAAAAAATACAAAGTCCCATGTGATTAAAAACAAGAAAAATATTGTACCAAAAAAAAAAAAAAGTTTCTATCAATAAAAAAAAGGGAAACAAATAGAAAACGTTCCATTTGGATGACAAGGAAGAAACATAATGTTCCATGTGGATAAAACAAAAGAAAAAAGTTAGTAAAAAAGTTTCGTGGGTATAAAAAAGTTTCATGCGGATGAAAAAAAAGTAAAAAAAAAAGTTCCATGTAGACGAAAAATAAATAAATAAATTACAAGTTTTTACAAAAAAGTACAAAAAAAAGTTCCATGTGGATAAAACAAACAAAAAAAAGAGTTAGAAAAAAAAAGTTTCATGGGTATAAAAAAGACAAAATGTAAAAAAATAAGTTTCATCCGGATAAAATAAAAAAAAAGTTCAAGTGGATGAAAAAAAGGGAAGACAAAGTTTTTTTTAAATTTAAAGAAATAAAAAAGTACCCCCAAAAATTCCATGTGAATGATAAAAATGGTCAGAAAAAATAGAAATCGTTTAATTTGGATGTGAAAAAAAAAAAGTGAAAAAAATGTATATATATACATACATATATATTTTTATAATCGATTAAAATCGATTATAAAAATATTTGGCGATTAATTTAGTCATGGATTCGTTGTGAAACCACACTAAACAACACTGTCATAAATATGTGCCATATAGTGAAACCACACTAAACTATATGGCACATGTTTATGACAGTGTTGTTTAGTGTGGTTTCACCGTATGGCACATATTTATGACAGTGTTGTTTAGTGTGGTTTCACTATATGGCACATATTTATGACAGTGTTGTTTAGTGTGGTTTCACTATATGGCACATATTTATGACAGTGTTGTTTAGTGTGGTTTCACTATATGGCACATGTTTATGACAGTGTTGTTTAGTGTGGTTTCACTATATGGCACATGTTTATGACAGTGTTGTTTAGTGTGGTTTCACTATATGGCACATGTTTATGACAGTGTTGTTTAATGTGGTTTCACTATATGGCACATGTTTATGACAGTGTCGGCGTTGTTTATATGGCCACCCTTAGTGTGACATGTATGGCTGTTGACTAAGTATGCCCTTCATTCACCTGTGTGTATTGGGTTGAAAGCTGCTAGCTAGCTAGCCATGTGTTAAAGCGCCTCTTCCTGCGGGTGTTTCAGTGTTATAACTTCACCTTTATCTTGACTTTTTACACCAAAATTTGTCTGTTCTCCCTTTTCTGTCTACACACTGTGTCTGCTTGTAAGTACTCTGTGTGTGTTAGAGTTTGTTAGAGTTAGAGTTTATTTCGAACATGCGTGCATACAACATGATACATCACAATTTCCAGTTTCTCTTTTCAACATGTTGGAAAAGGAGTAGGAAGAAGCAGAGCTTATTTAATCCTACCCCTTTTCTTTACATAACAGTTGCTGAAACTTTTTTATTTACTTCCTGTTCTCATTTTATTCACAATAAACTCCATAGGTAATCACAATAAAAATAAATGAATAATAGTAAGAATTTAATAATAATAATTGGTGAAGAAAGTCATATTTCATATGATGAGATAAGTAAGATTACTTTAAGAATGAATGAATGGATGGATGAAATAAATTGAGAATGTTTGTCATGGTTCTTCTTCTTTGTACTTTGTAAACACTTTAAGTTTGAAGAGTTTCTTGAAGTGGATCATATTAGTACATTGTTTGATTGCTTTGCTTAATCCATTCCATCATTTAATTCCACATATTGATATACTGAAGGTCTTAAGTGTTGTACGTGCGTACAAATGTTTTAAATTACATTTTTCTCTAAGATTATATTTATCCTCTTTTGTTGAGAAGAATTGTTGTATATTCTTGTGTGTGCCCGAACATGCTCGTCATAGACATGACAACAACGATGGGTGGGGAACCGGTACTTTTTAGAGGCAGTATAGTACCGAATAATATTTATTGGTATCGCAGTACTATACTAATACTGGTATACCGTACAAGCCTAGTGTGTGTGTGCAAATATATATGTGTATGTATATATATATATGTATGTATATATGTATTTATTTATATATGTGTATGTATGTATGTATTTATTTATATATGTGTATGTATGTATTTATATGTGTATATATACATATGTGTATATATATGTGTGTATGTATATATATCTGTATGTATGTATTTGTATATGTGTATCTATATATGTGTATGTATGTATTTATGTGTATATATACATTATGTGTATGTATATATATATAAATGTGTATGTATATATATATGTATTTATATATATATATATATGTGTATATGTATGTATATATTTATATATGTGTATATATACATATGTGTATATGTATATACATGTGTATATGTATGTATTTATTAATGTGTATATATACATATGTGTATATATATGTGTGTATGTATTTATATGTGTATCTATATATATGTGTATATATACAGTATGTGTATGTATATATATATATATATATATATAAATGTGTATGTATATATATATATGTATTTATGTGTATATGTATATACATGTGTATATGTATGTATGTACTTATGTATATATATATATGTATATATAAATGTGTATATGTATATGTGTGTGTATATGTGTATATATATATATATATATGTGTATATGTATATATATATGTGTGTATATATATATATATATATATATATATATATATATATATATATATATATATATATATAAATAATTGACAGATAGATGTGAGGTTGATCCAGACATGAAAGTGTTGAGTAAAAATAATATATATAATGATTAATGACTTATTTTTAACACTTTTATGAGGGAGTCCTTTTAAATCCCCAAGACCTTTATTTATTTATTTTTTTACACAAACAGCATGAAACAAAAAATTACTAAATGTTGCCTATTTTGTTAGTTTACCATAAAATATAGAAAATAACCTTTAAAAAGCTTCATATTGATGGATGGATGTAAAGTTGATGTAGAGATGTAATATATTATTATTATTATTATTATGATTGTTTTGATGAAGTGCTGCTGTGCCCCCCACAGAGTTGTACTGTGCACCCCCCAATGAGGTGGTGCAGGGCTACGTGGTGGCCGTCCAGAAGACGGAGTACGAGGTGGGCTTTGACATCCATTACCTCTGCAAGAAGAACTTCTGGCTGGACGGAGCCCAGAAGGTCACCTGCTTGTCCAACGGCAGCTGGAGTGCAGCGCCACCTTCCTGCAGGGGTGAGGACAGCACGACTCTGTGAACTGCTGAGTCAGCCATGTCTCTTAAAAATGACCTTTTTAGAAATGCAATAGAATAAATATTCCTTTTTTTTGTTCATATTTAATACATTATTTAAAATTTTAACTTATTGAGGTTAGTGCCTTCAGATGGAGAAAATTCAAAATAAATACATTTTTATATTTTTCTACAAATAATTACATAAAATAAATATAATGTAAATATTTTATATATATATAATGTTTATATATATATATACTGTATATGTATACACGCACACACAATGTATGTATGTATGTATATATATATATATATATATATATATATATGTATGTATGTATATATATATATACACATATCAATATATTGTGTACATAAAATGAGCTAAAAAGCTAACGTAAAAACGTTAGCATGCTAACATTAACATGCTAAGATAGGAGAAGTATGTATACTTCTAAGATGGCGGCAAGTTTCAAACGCCATCATGTTGGGGTGTTAAACAAATAAAAATGAGCTTAGATGCTAGTTAAAAATGTTAGCATATCAATGTTAGCATGCTAACATGGGGTAAGTCAGAATACTTCCAAGATGGTGTCAAGTATCAAAAGCCACAATTTGTAGGTTAGAACACATACAATGAGCTGAAAAGCTAAAATAAACGTTAGCATGCTAACATTAACATGCTAAGATAGGAGAAGTATGTATACTTCTAAGATGGCGGCAAGTTTCAAACGCCATCATTTTGGGGTGTAAACGAATACATTTAGCTTAAATGCTAGTAAAAATGTTAGCACGCTAACATGGGGTAAGTCAAAATACTTCCAAGATGGTGTCAAGTATCAAAAGCCACAATTTGTAGGTTTGAACACATACAATGAGCTAAAAAGCTAAAATAAACGTTAGCATGCTAACATGCTACTTCCAAGATAGCATCAAGTATCAATAGCCATTATTTTTAGGTTTAAACTAATAAAATTAGCAAAAATGCTAGCATTTAAACGCTAACATGTTAGCATTAGCATGCTAAATAAGAGAAATAAGCATGCTTCTAAGATGGTGCCAAGTATCAAGACTTAAAGTTAATAAAAAAGTATATATATATATATATATATATATATATAAATATATATATATATATATATATGTATAACGTGTATGTATATATATATATAAATATATATATAATGTATATGTATATATAAATATATAGATAATGTATATGTATATACTGTATATATGTATGTATATATACAAACCCTGTTTCCATATGAGTTGGGAAATTGTGTTAGATGTAAATATAAACGGAATAAAATGATTTGCAAATCATTTTCAACCCATATTCAGTTGAATATGCTACAAAGACAACATATTTGATGTTTTTTTGCAAATAATCATTAACTTTAGAATTTGATGCCAGCAACACGTGACAAAGAAGTTGGGAAAGGTGGCAATAAATACTGATAAAGTTGATTAATGCTCATCAAACACTTATTTGGAACATCCCACAGGTGAACAGGCTAATTGGGAACAGGTGGGTGCCATGATTGGGTATAAAAGTAGATTCCATGAAATGCTCAGTCATTCACAAACAAGGCTGGGGCGAGGGTCACCACTTTGTCAACAAATGCCTGAGCAAATTGTTGAACAGTTTAAGACAAACCTTTCTCAACCAGCTATTGCAAGGAATTTAGGGATTTCACCATCTACGCTCCGTAATATCATCAAAGGGTTCAGAGAATCTGGAGAAATCACTGCACGTAAGCAGCTAAGCCCGTGACCTTCCATCCCTCAGGCTGTACTGCATCAACAAGCGACATCAGTGTGTAAAGGATATCATCACATGGGCTCAGGAACACTTCAGAAACCCACTGTCAGTAACTACAGTTGGTCGCTACATCTGTAAGTGCAAGTTAAAACTCTCCTATGCAAGGCGAAAACCGTTTATCAACAACACCCAGAAACGCCGTCGGCTTCGCTGGGCCTGAGCTCATCTAAGATGGACTGATACAAAGTGGAAAAGTGTTCTGTGGTCTGACGAGTCCACATTTCAAATTGTTTTTGGAAACTGTGAACGTCGTGTCCTCCGGACCAAAGAGGAAAAGAACCATCCGGATTGTTCTAGGGTGAAAGTGTAAAAGGCAGCATGTGTGATGGTATGGGGGTGTATTAGTGCCCAAGACATGGGTAACTTACACATCTGTGAAGGCACCATTAATGCTGAAAGGTACATACAGCTTTTGGAGCAACATATGTTGTTATCAAGGACGCCCCTGCTTATTTCAGCAAGACAATGCCAAGCCACGTGTTACATCAACGTGGCTTCATAGTAAAAGAGTGCGGGTACTAGACTGGCCTGCCTGTAGTCCAGACCTGTCTCCCATTGAAAATGTGTGGCGCATTATGAAGCCTAAAATAGCACAAGGGAGACCCCCGGACTGTTGAACAACTTAAGCTGTACATCAAGCAAGAATGGGAAAGAATTCCACTTCAAAAATGTGTCTCCTCAGTTCCCAAACCTTTACTGAGTGTTGTTAAAAGGAAAGGCCATGTAACACAGTGGTGAACATGCCCTTTCCCAACTACTTTGGCACGTGTTGCAGCCATGAAATTCTAAGTTAATTATTTGCAAAAAAAAAATAAAGTTTATGAGTTTGAACATCAAATATGTTGTCTTTGTAGTGCATTCAACTGAATATGGCTTGAGAATGATTTGCAAATCATTGTATTCCGTTTATATTTACATCTAACACAATTTCCCAACTCATATGGAAACGGGGTTTGTTTTTGTTTTGTTTGTAATGGGAAGACATTAAGTTTGATACTTTTATGAAGTTGAATAATGAGAAGACATTTATTTAGAGGTTGTTCACTTGAGTAGAATAAGAGATGAAGAGCAGTATTGTAAAGAAGTGATCTCGATGGTTTATTGTTGCAGTCAAGGTGAGTAGGTGTACCTAATGTACTGTCCACTGAATGTCAGCTCGCTGCCTGATCCCCGCCCAGAGGAGCCGCGTGATGATTGACGGCGTGAAGCGTTGGCCCTTTGACGTGACGGACGCCATGGTGCCTCACGGACACAACGTCACCTTCTACTGCAAACACCCGCAGCACCTTTGCAGCTTCACCTCCACCCACACCTGCCATGATGGCCAGCTGCCTCCACCCGCCTGCTACCTGGGTGAGCCCTCCACCCGCTCACTTTCCTGCGGCCATGTTGACCTGCCTCTCTTTGGTCTACAGAGCCCACGTGGCTGCAGTACAAACTCTTCCCTCACCGCCTGGTCTCTGAGATCCTAGCCTGCCCCGACACACCCGGGGACCCAACCTTGTGACCGCCTCACCTTCATCACCTCACTCTGACCTCCCAGGAGACACTTCATTAGGTACACCTGCTGGTTGTTGTTGCCCTTTGCAAGATGGCCGCCCACAACAAATACAGTAGAACCCGTTTACTTCAACATAACCCAAACATGTTAATGTTAGCATGCTAACGTTAGCATCATAACTGGAAAGTTAGCGTTCTTCTAAAAATGGCGTCAAGTATTAAAAGCCATCATTTTTATGTTGGAATGAATGAAATGAGCAAAAATGCTGGCATTAATTATTGCCGTGCTAACATTAGCATTATAACGTAGAAAAAGTTAGCATTCTGCTAAATATGCCGTCAAGTATTGAAAGCCACAATTTTTATGTTGGAATGAGCAAAAATGCTAGCATAAATTATTGCTGTGCTAACGTTAGCATTATAACGTACGAAAAGTTAGCGTTCTTCTTAAACTGGCGTCATGTATTGAAATCCATAGTTTTTTGTTTGAATAAAGGGAATTAGCAAAAATGCTGACGTAAATTAATACTGTGCTAACGTTAGCATTATAACGTAGGAAAAGTTAGCGTTCTTCTTAAACTGCCATCAAGTATTGAAATCCATAGTTTTTTGTTTGAATAAAGGGAATTAGCAAAAATGCTAACGTAAATTAATACTGTGCTAACGTTAGCATTATAACGTAGGAAAAGTTAGCGTTCTTCTTAAACTGGCGTCAAGTATTGAAATCCATAGTTTTTTGTTTGAATAAAGGGAATTAGCAAAAATGCTAACGTAAATTAATACTGTGCTAACGTTAGCATTATAACGTAGGAAAAGTTAGCGTTCTTCTTAAACTGGCGTCAAGTATTGAAATCCATAGTTTTTTGTTTGAATAAAGGGAATTAGCAAAAATGCTAACGTAAATTAATACTGTGCTAACATTAGCATTATAACATAGGAAAAGTTAGCATTCTTTTAAAAATGGCGTCAAGTATTAAAAGCCATAGTTTTTTGGTTGGAATGAATGAAATGAGCAAAAATGCTAGCATAGGTTATTACCGCGCTAACTTTAGCATTATACCGTAGGAAAAGTTAGCGTTCCTCTAAAACTGGCGTCAAGTATTGAAATCCATAGTTTTTTGTTTGAATAAAGGGAATTAGCAAAAATGCTAACGTAAATTATTACTGTGCTAACGGCAGCATTGTAACAGGAAAAGTTAGCGTTTTTCTAAAAATGGCGACAAGTATTGAAAGCCACAATTTTTATGTTGGAATGAGCAAAAATGCTAGCATAAATTATTGCTGTGCTAATGTTAGCATTATAACGTAGGAAAAGTTAGCGTTCTTCTTAAACTGGCGTCAAGTATTGAAATCCATAGTTTTTTGTTTGAATAAAGGGAATTAGCAAAAATGCTAACGTAAATTAATACTGTGCTAACGTTAGCATTATAACGTAGGAAAAGCTAGCATTCTTTTAAAAATGGCGTCAAGTATTAAAAGCCATAGTTTTTGGGTTGGAATGAATGAAATGAGCAAAAATGCTAGCATAAGTTATTACCGCGCTAACTTTAGCATTATAACGTAGGAAAAGTTAGCGTTCCTCTAAAACTGGCGTCAAGTATTGAAATCCATAGTGTTTTGTTTGAATAAAGGGAATTAGCAAAAATGCTAACATAAATTATTACTGCGCTAACGGCAGCATTGTAACAGGAAAAGTTAGCGTTTTTCTAAAAATGCCGACAAGTATTAACAGCCATCATTTTTATGTTGGAATGAAAGAAATTAGCAAAAATGCTAGCATTAATTATTACCGTGCTAACATTAGCATTATAACGTAGAAAAAGTTAGCATTCTGCTAAATATGCCGTCAAGTATTGAAAGTCACAATTTTTATGTTGGAATGAGCAAAATGCTAGCATAAATTATTGCTGTGCTAACGTTAGCATTATAACGTAGGAAAAGTTAGCGTTCTTCTTAAACTGGCGTCAAGTATTGAAATCCATAGTTTTTTGTTTGAATAAAGGGAATTAGCAAAAATGCTAACGTATATTAATACTGTGCTAACGTTAGCATTATAACGTAGGAAAAGCTAGCATTCTTTTAAAAATGGCGTCAAGTATTAAAAGCCATAGTTTTTGGGTTGGAATGAATGAAATGAGCAAAAATGCTAGCATAAGTTATTACCGCGCTAACTTTAGCATTATAACGTAGGAAAAGTTAGCGTTCCTCTAAAACTGGCGTCAAGTATTGAAATCCATAGTTTTTTGTTTGAATAAAAGGAATTAGCAAAAATGCTAACGTAAATTATTACTGTGTTAACGCCAGCATTGTAACAGGAAAAGTTAGCGTTTTTCTAAAAATGGCGATAAGTATTAACAGCCATCATTTTTATGTTGGAATGAATGAAATGAGCAAAAATGCTAGCATTAATTATTACCGTGCTAACGTTAGCATTATAACACAGGAAAAGTTACCATTCTTCTAAAAATGGTATTGAAAGCCATCATTTTTATGTTGGAATAAGGGACAAGCAGTAGAAAATGGATGGATAGATGGATGAATGAAATGAGCAAAAATGCTAGCATAAATTATTTTTGGACTGATGTTAGCATTTATAACGTGGGAATAGTTAGTGTTCTTCTAAAAATGGCGTCAAGTATTAGAAGCCATAGTTTTTTGGTTTGAATGAAGGGAATTAGCAAAAATGCTAACATAAATTGTTACCGTGCTAATGCTGGCAAAGTTAGCGTTTTTCTAAAAATGGCGTCAAGTGAAAGCCATCATTTTTATGTTGGAATAAGCGGTAGAAAATGGATGGATGAATGAATGAAATGAGCAAAAATGCTAGCATAAATTATTGCAGTGCTAACGTTAGCATTATAACACAGGAAAAGTTAGCATTCTTCTAAAAATGGCGTCAAGTAATGAAAGCCATAATTTTTATGTTGGAATGAATGAAATGAGCAAAAATGCTAACATAAATTATTACCGTACTAATGTTAGCATTTATAATGTGGGAAAAGTTAGTGTTCTTCTAAAAATGGCGTCAAGTATTAAAAGCCATAGTTTTTATGTTGGAATGAAGAGAATTAGCAAAAATGTTACCATAAATTATTACCGCGCTAACCTTAGCATTCTGCTAAAATGGCGCCAAGTATTAAAAGCCATAATTTTTTTGTTTGAATGAAGGGAATTAGCAATAATGCTAGCATAAATTATTGCCGTGCTAACGTTAGCATTATAACGCAGAAAAAGTTAGCATTCTGCTAAATATGCCGTCATGTATTGAAAGACATAATTTTTATGTTGGAATGAATGAAATGAGCAAAAATTCTAGCATAACTTTAGCATTTATAACGTGGGAACAGTTAGCGTTCTTCTAAAAATGGCATCAAGTATTAAAAGCTATGATGTTTAGGCTTAAATTAATACAATTTGCCAGAATCTTAGCAGAAAACATTCGCCTGCAAACATTAGCATGCTAACATGAAAATAAGTTGGCGTCAAGTATCAAAAGACGTTACTTTAGGTTTGAAATAATACAATTAGCAAAAATCCCAACATAAAACATTAGCATGCTAACATAGGAACATTTAACATAAGACTAAGATGACGTCAAGTACTAAAAGCTTTTAGGTTTGAATAAGTAAAATAAGCATAAAACATTAGCATGCTAACATCAGCATGCAAACATAGAAACACTTAGCATACGTCTAAGATGGCGTCAAGTACGGAAAGCCATGGCTTTTAGGTTTAACTGAATTAGATGAGTAAAAATGCTCACAAAAAACATCAGCATGTTAACATTAGCATGCTAACATGAAAATAAGTTGGCGTAATTCTAAAATGGCGTCAAAAATCAAGACGTTATTTTTAGGTTTGAACTAATAAAATTAGCAAAAACCCCAACATAAAACATTAGCATGCTAACATACTTCTAAGATGGCGTCAAGTATTAAAAGCTTTTAGTTTTGAATAAGTAAAATAAGCAAAATTCTTTAGCATAAAACATTAGCATGCTAACATCAGCATGCAAACATAGGAACACTTAGCATACGTCTAAGATGGCGTCAAGTACGGAAAGCCATAGCTTTTAGGTTTGAATAAGTAAAATAAGCAAACATTTTAGCATAAAACATTAGCATGCTAACATAGGAACATTTAACATACTTCTAAGGTGGCATCAAGTATTAAAAGCCATGGCTTTTAGGCTTGAATAAGTAAAATAAGCAAACATTTTAGCATGCTAACATTAGTCGACCTTATATGACAGACATGTAGATTATGTTTATGTTGACGTTTTAGACAAGTTGTCGACATAATGGGGTTCTACGGTATTTAATTGGCTATGTCACTACTTTGCTTTGTCACCTTGAAACACAAAGCTAAGATGCTATGTTCAGCTAGCTTAGCATAGCTAGCTAGCTATCTTTCATGTGCAAAATGTTTTAAAGTGTCCTTCAATATTTTTTATTATTTCTATATTTCCTCTTCTTCACGTTTTATATTGATTTGAAATAAACTTTTGTCAACACTTTTGCATCTTCTGCCTCGTTATTCGTGAGACTAGAACATTCTTGTGGAAATTTTGACGGGCCAAATATGAACCTTTGTCTATGCTATGCTAGCTAAAAAGCTAGCGTAAAATGTTAGCGTGCTTACATTTCCAAGATGGAGACAAGTCTAAAATTCATGGTTTAAATGGTCAAAATTAGCTAAAATGCTAGCATAAAACGTTAGCCTGCTACCGTTAACGTTATAGGAAAAGTTAGCGTACGCAGGATTTTTTTTGTTTAAATGAATCAAATAGCTAAAATGTATAGCATAAAATGTTAGCATACAATCCTGATTCCGCCAAGTATCAAAATGAATGATTCTTAGGTTTAATCGAATAACATGCTAGCATAAAATGTTAATAGGAGTGAGCATACTTATAAGATGGCGCCAAATCATTAAAATACAATTAGCTTAGATGCTAGTTAAAAACATTAGCAGATTAATGTTAGCATGCTAACGTGGGGTAAGTTTTAATACCAAGATGGTGTCAATTATCAAAAGCCGGGTTTGAACACATAAAATGAGCTAAAAAGCTAACATAAAAATATTAGCATGCTAACATTAACATGCTAAGACATGAGAAGTATGTATACTTCTAAGATGGCGGCAAGTTTCAAACAACATAATTTTTGGGTGTTAAACAAAATTAGCTTAGATGCTAGTTGAAAATGTTAACATATTAATGTTAGCACGCTAACATGGGGTAAGTTGTAATACTTCCAAGATGGTGTCAAGTATCAAAAGCCACAATTTGTAGGTTTGAACAAATACAATGAGCTAAAAAGCTAGCATAAAACATTAGCATGCTAACATTAACATGCTAAGATAGGAGAAGTATGTAGATGGCGGCGAGTTTCAAACGCCATCATTTTGGGGTGTAAACGAATAAATTTAGCTTAAATGGTAAATGGTTGAAAACATTAGCATATCAATGTTAGCATGCTAACATTGGGTAAGTCAAAATACTTCCAAGATGGTGTCAAGTATCAAAAGCCACCATTTGTAGGTTTGAACACATAAAATGAGCTAAAAAGTTACCAAAAACGTTAGCATGCTACTTCCAAGATAGCATCAAGTACCAATAGCCATTATTTTTAGGTTTAAACCAATACAGTTAGCAAAAATGCTAGCATTTAAACACTAACATCTTCCTGAAAGGTTTGTATGGTTGGTAGATGCTACCTGTTTACGTTAGCATGCTAGCATAGATTTGTTCATCACACAAAGGGGAAATTATGTTGTTAACCTGGTACTTGACATATGGGTACTGTTAGCATGTAGCATGCTAACATCATCATATTTCCTTTTTTTGGTTGATTTTGCAGCCTTAGAGTCGTATCACTTGATACTTGACTTATGCTACCTGTTAGCATGCTAACTTGTTTTGCTAAATATATAGCAGTACACCCCAACATGGCATTTAACTTGATTCATGCTAACTGTTAGCATGCTAATGCTTCAGACAATTTTGCAGCCGTACACCTTAGAGTCATATCACTTGATACTTGACACATGCTAACGGTTTGCATGCTAATGTTAGCACGATAACTAGTTTTGCTAAATTGACAGCCGTACACCTAAGGGCAATCTAACCTGGTACTTGACACTTGGTTACTGTTAATATGTTAGCATGTTAACATTATCATAACTTTTTCAGCTAATTTTGCTGCCGTACACCTGAGTCATATGCTACCTGTTAGCATGCTGGCACGCTAACTTGTTTGGCTAAATTTGCAGCCGTACACCTCAGAGTCATATAACATGGTACTTAACCTGACTCATGCTAACTGCTAACATGCTAATGTTGTAATGTAATGCCCTGCATGCTAACATTAATATGTTAGCATGCTAACATTATCATAACCTTATCATAATACACCTCATAAAATAACCTGGTACTTGTCACTTGCTTACTGTTAGTATGCTAACATCAATATGTTAGCATGCTAACATTAATATTTCAGCATGCTAACATGATCATGATAACCCTTTCAGCTAATTTTGCAGTCGTACACCTTAAGAGTCATATCACTTGATACTTGATCCATGTTAACGGTTTGCATGCTAATGTTAGCATGTTAACACGCTAACTTGTTTTGCTAAGTTTTCAGCGTGATATAACCTGGTACTTGACACATGGTTACTATTAGCATGCTAACATTATCATAACAACCTTTTAAGCTAAATTTACAGCCATACACCTCGGTGTGATATATAACCTGGCACTTGACACATGGTTACTGTTAGCATGCTAACATTAATATGTTAGCATGCTAACATTATCATAATAACCTTTTTAGCTAAATTTACAGCCATACACCTCGGCATGGTATAACCTGGTACTTGACACATGGTTAATGTTAGCATGCTAACATTGATATGTTAGCATGCTAACATTATCATAATAACCTTTTTAGCTATGTTATTATGCTAACATTATCATAATAACCTTTTTAGCTAAATTTACAGCCATACACCTCAGCGTGATATAACCTGGTACTTGACACGTTGTTACTGTTAGCATGCTAACATTCATATGTTAGCATGCTAACGTAATCATAATAAAAATGTGTAACTAAATTTACAGCCATACTTGACACATGGTTAATGTTAGCATGCTAACATTGATATGTTAGCATGCTAACATTATCATAATAACCTTTTTAGCTATGTTATTATGCTAACATTATCATAATAACCTTTTTTAGCTACATTTACAGGCATACACCTCAGCGTGATATAACTTGGTACTTAACACATGGTTAATGTTAGCATGCTAACATCAATATGTTTGCATGCTAACATTATCATAATACATTTTTTAGCTATGTTAGCATGCTACCATTATCATAACATTTTTAGCTAAGTTTACAGCCGTACACCTCAGCGTAATATAACCTGGTACTTGACACATGGTTACTGTTAGCATGCTAAAATTCATATGTTAGCATGCTAACATTATCATAATAGCCTTTTTAGATAAATTTACAGCCACACACCTCGGCAAGGTATAACCTGGTACTTGACACATGGTTAATGTTAGCTTGCTAACATTAATATGTTAGCATTCTAACATTAATATGTTAGTATGCTAACATTCATATGTTAGCATGCTAACATTCATATGTTAGCATGCTAACATTATCATAACCTTTTAAGCTAAATTTACAGGCATACACCTCAGCGTGATATAACTTGGTACTTAACACATGGTTAATGTTAGCATGCTAAAATTCATATGTTAGCATGCTAACCTTATCATAATAGCCTTTTTAGCTAAATTTACAGCCACACACCTCGGCAAGGTATAACCTGGTACTTGACACATGGTTAATGTTAGTATGCTAACATTCATATGTTAGCATGCTAACATTATCATAACCTTTTAAGCTAAATTTACAGCCATACACCTCAGAGTAATACAACCTGGTACTTGACACGTGTTACTGTTAGCATGCTAACATTATCATAATAACCTTTTTAGCTAAATTTACAGCCATAGACCTCAGCATGATATAACCTGGTACTTGACACATGGTTACTGTTAGCATGCTAACATCATTGATTGATAATACATTTTTTAGCTATGTTAGCATGCTAACATTATCATAAAAACATTTTTAGCTAAGTTTACAGCCGTACACCTCAGCGTAACATAACCTGGTACTTGACACGTGGTTACTGTTAGCATGCTAACATTATCATAATAACATTTTTAGCTAAGTTTACAGCCGTACACCTCAGCGTAACATAACCTGGTACTTGACACGTGGTTACTGTTAGCATGCTAACATTATCATAATAACCTTTTCTGCTAGTTTTGCAGCCGTACACCTCAGAGACATATAACATGGTACTTGACCTGACTCATGCTAACTGCTAACATGCTAATGTTGCAGTGCCCTGCCCAAGGACACAACAGTGACTATAAATGGTGGACATGCTAACTTTTTCAGCTAATATATATATATATATATATATATATATATATATATATATATATATATATATATATATATATATATATATATATATATATATATATATATATATATATATATATATATATATATATTAAGATAGGGTGGGTACAACCAGGAAGTGTGATCCAAACAGAGTGTTTGCGGTTCTCCTCATCCTGTTGGGCGGCCAGGCCGAGGAGGACGTCGGGGCTGCGGGTTCCATAGGCTGAAGGCAGCCGCTGCTCGGACTTGGTAGGCTGCTCCGCCATAGCAACTCCCTCCCTCCCCTGACCCCTCCCTCGCCGAGCCAGGCAGCAGCGCCCTGCTGGCGACTCGGACATATTCGCTCCTCCGGAAGCGTGCAGGGCTCGGGCAAGCTCGGGTGAACTCGGCTAAGCTCGGGTCCCTCCACAAACACGGCGTCTCGCAGGGGTGGAGCACGCACTCTTTTCGGCACAACCGATCCCACTCGCCCCCCCCGCCCAAAAAAAACAACAAAAAGCGTGTCCGGTAGCGAAGAGACCGGAGAGGAGGCGGCAGGATGACGAGCTGTGGCCGGAAAGTTTGTCCTGAAAGCGGGGAGGTTCGCTGCTCGGACCCGCGGCTTCTTCACACGGCTGGCTGGAGGTTCGAGGTTCGCCTCCCGCTGCTCTTCTTCCTCTTCCCCCGCCCTGCATGCTTCCCTCTGCGGCCATGGCGCAGGTTCGAGCCCGCGGCCGTCACGGAGCCCTGGCAGCTCGCACCCGGGACTGTGCGTAATGGCGTCCCGCACTCCGCCTCGTCTATTACCGCTCTCTCCTTCATTCCCTCGCGTCGTGCTTTCCCCACGACGTCGTGGGAGAGGCGCCGTGACCATCTTGTGCCTCCACGCCTCCTCTCCGGGGGGTTTTTGTGTGGCTCCATTTCATGATTTAACGTAGTGTCAGTGAACGCCACAATTGCTATTTGCTCCGAGGTCACGTGAATGCCTCATTAGCATTTCCCCCCTCACTTACCTTGACCCCGATACAGCGACGCATCGACACCAGTAGACTTGGATCGTACCGCCAAAAAACTATTTTTTAAATTATATTTATTATATTTCACATCTTTGTGCTTAACCCCCCAACAAAAAAAGCGAATTTTTTAACACGTTACATGGCTTTAAAAAACAACAACAAACCCAATTTCCAGTACCTGGGAAACAATAGTGGTACCAATTTTGGGTACTTTTGTGTGTGTTAATAAATATTAATTGTTCTTACTAAAAACAATCTGATTTAGAAATAAGTTGATTATGATAACGTCATTTTCAAGTGTGATTATAAGGTTGCAATTACAGTTGTAAGTCCAAAACGCTAGATGGCAGTAGTGTGTTTTATATTTTTATTTTTTTTGTTATTGTTGTGCCCTAAAATGTGTTAAAACTGTAAGTATTGTACTTATTCGGCAGCAGCTGTTTGATTGTAACGTGCATCTTAGTCGTTAAATTTAGAAGGGGTTGAAATGGCCATGTAAAATCGCTAATGCTAACCGGTAGCATGTCAATAGCAAAGCCAATGTATATTAGCATCAAGTTAGCACATTTATTTATTTATTTTCTTGAAAAGTGGAGCCTTACGTTACTTATCTTGCATCATTTAAAAAAAAAATAAAAAAAATAATTGTTAGCATTGAAAATTGCAACATTTGTTTGGTACCTCACTCGACTTTGAGATAATAATTATTGTATAAAAAAACATGTAGTTTAAGAAGAAATGTAATAATAATGTACAGTTATTACCTCTACGGTATGTCCTCCGAACTGCTCTTTGGTCAAACACAGCATCAGCGGCTTCTCTATAGTAATATCGTAGTGTCAGTGAACGCCACAATTGCTATTTGCTCCAAGGTCACGTGAACGCCTCATTAGCATTTTCCCGACTCGACACGAGTAGACTTGGATCGTACCTCAAAAAACAATTTTTTATCATATTTATTATATTTCACATCTTTTTGCGTGACCCCCGCAAAAAAAAGGTAATTTTTAAACACGTTACATGACTTTTAAAAACAACAACAAACCCAATTTCCAGTACCTGGGAAACAATAGTGGTACCAATCTGGGGTACTTTTGTGTGTGTTAATAAATATTAATTATTCTTACTAAAAAAAATCTGATTTGGAAATAAGTTGATTATAATAACATCATTTTCAAGTATGATTATAAAGTTGCAATTACAGTTGTAAGTCCAAGACGCTAGATGGCAGTAGTGTGTTTTTTATTTTTGTTATTGTTGTGCCCTAAAACGTGTTAATACTGTAAGTATTGTACTTAGCAGCTGTTTGATTGTCACATGCATTTTAGTCGTCAAATTTAGAAGGGGTTGAAATCGCCATGTAAAATCGCTAATGCTAACCGGTCAATAGCAAAGCCAATGTATATAAGCATCAAGTTAGCACTTTTTTTTTGGTGAAAAGTGGAGCCTTACATTACTTACCTTGCAGCGTTTAAAAAAAATAATTAAAAAAAATTGTTAGCATTGAAAATGGTAACCTCACCCGACTTTGAGATTATAAATATTGTATAAAAAAACGTGTAGTTTAAGAAGTAATGTAATAATAATGTACAGTTATTACCTCTACGGTATCTCCTTCGAACTGCTCTTTGGTCAAACACACCATCAGCAACTTCTCCATAGCAATAACGTAGTGTCAGTGAACGCCACAACTGCTATTTGCTCCGAGGTCACGTGAACGCCTCGTTAGCATTTTCCGCCTCGACACAAGTAGACTTGGATCGTACCTCAAAAAAAAAATTTTTAAATTATTTTTCACATCTTTTTGCCTGACCCCCCCGCAAAAAAAGCTTATTTTTAAACACGTTACATGGCTTTTAAAAACAACAACAAACTTTGACGTGGGTACAGTTCACAATACGGTACCAATTTCCAGTACCTGGGAAACAATAGTGGTACCAATTGTGGGTACTTTTGTGTGTGTTAATAAATATTAATTGTTCTTGCTAAAAAAAAATCTGATTTAGAAATAAGTTGATTATGATAACATCATTTTCAAGTATGATTATAAAGTTTCAATTACAGTTGTAAGTCCAAGACGCTAGATGGCAGTAGTGTGTTTTATATTTTCGTTATTGTTGTGCCCTAAAACGTGTTAATACTGTAAGTATTGTACTTATTCGGCAGCAGCTGTTTGATTGTAACGTGCATCTTAGTCGTTAAATTTGGAAGGGGTAGAAATCGCCATGTAAAATCGCTAATGCTAACCGGTAGCATGTCAATAGCAAAGCCAATGTATATTAGCATCAAGTTAGCACATTTATTTATTTATTTTCTTGAAAAGTGGACCCTTATGTTACTTATCTTGCAGCATTTAAAAAAAAAAAAAAAAATTGTTAGCATTGAAAATTGCAACATTTGTTTGGTACCTCACTCGACTTTGAGATAATAATTATTGTATAAAAAAACATGTAGTTTAAGAAGTAATGTAATAATAATGTACAGTTATTACCTCTACGGTATGTCCTCCGAACTGCTCTTTGGTCAAACACAGCATCAGCGGCTTCTCTATAGTAATATCGTAGTGTCAGTGAACGCCACAATTGCTATTTGCTCCAAGGTCACGTGAACGCCTCATTAGCATTTTCCCGACTCGACACGAGTAGACTTGGATTGTACCTCAAAAAACTATTTTTCATCATATTTATTATATTTCACATCTTTTTGCTTGACCCCCCGCAAAAAAAAGCTAATTTTTAAACACATTACATGACTTTTAAAAACGACAACAAACCCAATTTCCAGTACCTGGGAAACAATAGCGGTACCAATTTGGGGTACTTTTGTGTGTGTTAATAAATATTAATTGTTCTTAGTAAAAACAATCTGATTTAGAAACAAGTTGATTATGATAACATCATTTTCAAGTATGATTATAAAGTTTCAATTACAGTTGTAAGTCCAAGACGCTAGATGGCAGTAGTGTGTTTTATATTTTTGTTACTGTTGTGCCCTAAAACGTGTTAAAGGGAAACTTCGGTTTTTTTCAACCTGGGCCCTGTTTTCATAATTTTTTCTGTATATGTGAGTGCTGCATAAAACATTTTTTGAGGTCGCGCCAGTATTGAGCAGGGCAGGCAGCCTCCAGCCCAGCTAACGCTCGTACACAGGGCAACTGGCTCTCGTCAAAATTCGGCCTATAAACATGCATTTTTTTCACACTGACAGGCTCAGATAGTTACAATGAGTGTCCGACAACATACTAGAAAGGAGAAATTAACGTATGTCTCTACCTTTAGCTGGAGATCGCTGTTTTTTGCGAGCTGTGTCCAAATCTCACCACGCTACAAATCTCGTTCCGAAATCTCGCGATAACTCGCGACAAAACACCGGTGGAAAAACAGTTACCTGACTGAGGTGAAGAGAGCCATGACAGACAAACAAACAAACTTTTCTATAAAACTAAAATAACAGTCTTCGGTAATCCAACAGAAAATCACTTCAGTCATCTCTCTTCACCTCAGTCAGGTAACTGTTTTTCCACCGGTGTTTTGTCGCGAGTTATCGCGAGATTTCGGAACGAGATTTGTAGCGTGGTGAGATTTGGACACAGCTCGCAAAAAACAGCGATCTCCAGCTAAAGGTAGAGACATACGTTAATTTCTCCTTTCTAGTATGTTGTCGGACACTCATTGTAACTATCTGAGCCTGTCAGTGTGAAAAAAATGCATGTTTATAGGCCGAATTTTGACGAGAGCCAGTTGCCCTGTGTACGAGCGTTAGCTGGGCTGGAGGCTGCCTGCCCTGCTCAATACTGGCGCGACCTCAAAAAATGTTTTATCCAGCACTCACATATACAGAAAAAATTATGAAAACAGGGCCCAGGTTGAAAAAAACCGAAGTTTCCCTTTAATACTGTAAGTATTGTACTTATTCGGCAGCAGCTGTTTGATTGTAACGTGCATCTTAGTCGTCAACTTTAGAAGGGGTTGAAATCGCCATGTAAAATCGCTAATGCTAACCGGTTGCATGTCAATAGCAAAAGCAATGTATTAGCATCAAGTTAGCACATTTATTTATTTATTTTCTTGAAAAGTGGAGCCTTACGTTACTTACCTTGCAGCATTTTAAATTTTTTTTTTAGATAATAATTGTTAGCATTGAAAATTGCAACATTTGTTTGTAAAGTACCAGCTTTGGTACCTCACCCGACTTTGAGATAATAATTATTGTATAAAAAACATGTAGTTTAAGAAGTAATGTAATAATAATGTACAGTTATTACCTCTACGGTATGTCCTCCGAACTGCTCTTTGGTCAAACACAGCATCAGCGGCTTCTCCATAGTAATAACATAGTGTCAGTGAACGCCACAACTGCTATTTGCTCTGAGGTCATGAGCCTTTTCCGCCTCCACACGAGTAGACTCGGTTCGTACTTCAAAAAACTATTTTTTATTATATTTATTATATTTCACATCTTTTTGCTTGATCCCCCGCAAAAAAAAGCTAATTTTTAAACACGCTTTTAAAAACAACAACAAACTTTGACGTGGGTACAGTTCACGTTACGGTACCAATTTCCAGTACCTGGGAAACAATAGTGGTACCAATTTTGGGTACTTTTGTGTGTGTTAATAAATATTAATTGTTCTTGCTAAAAAAAAATCTGATTTAGAAATAAGTTGATTATGATAACATCATTTTCAAGTATGATTATAAAGTTGCAATTACAGTTGTAAGTCCAAGACGCTAGATGGCAGTAGTGTGTTTTATATTTTCGTTATTGTTGTGCCCTAAAACGTGTTAATACTGTAAGTATTGTACTTATTCGGCAGCAGCTGTTTGATTGTAACATGCATATTAGTCGTTAAATTTGGAAGGAGTAGAAATCGCCATGTAAAATCGCTAATGCTAACCGGTAGCATGTCAATAGCAAAGCCAATGTATATTAGCATCAAGCTAGCGCATTTATTTATTTATTTTCTTGAAAAGTGGAGCCTTACGTTACTTATCTTGCAGCATTTAAAAAAAAATAAAAAAAATAATTGTTAGCATTGAAAATTGCAACATTTGTTTGGTACCTCACTCGACTTTGAGATAATAATTATTGTATAAAAAAACATGTAGTTTAAGAAGTAATGTAATAATAATGTACAGTTATTACCTCTACGGTATGTCCTCCGAACTGCTCTTTGGTCAAACACAGCATCAGCGGCTTCTCTATAGTAATATCGTAGTGTCAGTGAACGCCACAATTGCTATTTGCTCCAAGGTCACGTGAACGCCTCATTAGCATTTTCCCGACTCGACACGAGTAGACTTGGATCGTACCTCAAAAAACTATTTTTCATCATATTTATTATATTTCACATCTTTTTGCATGACCCCCCGCAAAAAAAAGCTAATTTTTAAACACGTTACATGACTTTTAAAAACGACAACAAACCCAATTTCCAGTACCTGGGAAACAATAGTGGCACCAATTTGGGGTACTTTTGTGTGTGTTAATAAATATTAATTGTTCTTAGTAAAAACAATCTGATTTAGAAACAAGTTGATTATGATAACATCATTTTCAAGTATGATTATAAAGTTGCAATTACAGTTGTAAGTCCAAGACGCTAGATGGCAGTAGTGTGTTTTATATTTTTGTTACTGTTGTGCCTTAAAACGTGTTAATACTGTAAGTATTGTACTTAGCAGCTGTTTGATTGTAACGTGCATCTTAGTCATCAACTTTAGAAGGGGTTGAAATCGCCATGTAAAATCGCTAATGCTAACCGGTTGCATGTCAATAGCAAAAGCAATGTATTAGCATCAAGTTAGCACATTTATTTATTTTCTTGAAAAGTGGAGCCTTACGTTACTTACTTTCCAGCATTTAAAATTTTTTTTTAAATAATAATTGTTAGCATTGAAAATGGCAACATTTGTTTGTAAAGTACCAGCTTTGGTACCTCACCCGACTTTGAGATAATAATTATTGTATAAAAAAACATGCAGTTTAAGAAGTAATGTAATAATAATGTACAGTTATTACCTCTACGGTATGTCCTCCGAACTGCTCTTTTTATTCAAACACAGCATCAGCGGCTTCTCCGTAGTAATAACATAGTGTCAGTGAACGCCACAACTGCTATTTGCTCTGAGGTCATTAGCCTTTTCCGCCTCCACACGAGTAGACTCGGTTCGTACTTCAAAAAACTATTTTTTATTATATTTATTATATTTCACATCTTTGGATGGATGATAACATAATTTTCAAGTATGATTATAAAGTTGCAATTCCAGTTGTAAGTATAATACGCTAGATGGCAGTAGTGTGTTTTTTATTTTTTGTTATTGTTGTGCCTTAAAACGTGTTAATACTGTAAGTATTGTCCTTATTCGGCAGCAGCTGTTTGATTGTAACGTGCATCTTAGTCGTCAAATTTGGAAGGGGTTGAAATCGCCATGTAAAATCGCTAATGCTAACCGGTAGCATGTCAATAGCAAAGTCAATGTATATTAGCATCAAGGTAGCGCTTTTTTTTCCCAAAAGTGTAGCCTTACTTTTCTTACGTTGCAGCGTTTAAAAAAAAAAAAAAAAAAAAAAAATTGTTAGCATTGAAAATTGCAACATTTGTTTGTAAAGTACCAGCTTTGGTACCTCACCCGACTTTGAGATAATAAATATTGTATAAAAAAACGTGTAGTTTAAGAAGTAATGTAATAATAATGTACGGTTATTACCTCTACGGCAGGGGTCACCAACCTTTTTGAAACCAAGGGCTACTTCTTGGGTACTGATTAATGCGAAGGGCTACCAGTTTGATACACACTTAAATAAATTGCCAGAAGTAGCCAATTTGCTCAATTTACCTTTAACTCTGTTATTATTAATAATTAATGATATTTATCTTTGTGGAAACACTGATCATCTTAATGATTTCTCACAATAAATATATATAGAAACAGATAAATATCAATATGCAACACTTTATTTTTATATTTTCTCTAAGTGCACATTTTTCAAATTGAACATTTTCAAATGATCACTTCTAAGACAGTCTTGTGAAATCACAATATCCCATTTTAACTAGCTAGCCACTAACATTTTTTAACAAATCATGAATTACTTTGCACCATGTTTGTACAAATAATAACTCATGTAAAATACAAAAGTAAACTCTCAAATTTTTAAATCATGTCACACTTTGAACTGGACCCCAAATCTGTTATCTGTTTCTTTGTCAGTTAGTGGCATTGCATGCTGTTAACTAGTGTGTTGTACTCTGGTGTGTAACTTGACACTGCAACTCTGAGTGAGTCTTGCAGATGTGCATCAGTGAGGCGTGTTCTGTGTTTGTTCTTGATGAAGTTCATGTCAGAAAAGGCTGATTCACAAAGATAAGATTTTTCCTCATTGTTTGTGGAACCTTCTTAATCTTTTGGACATATTTTCACAGCAATCTGGCCTTAAGCTTAATTATGATAAATGTAAAATGTTAAGGATCGGAAATCTAAAGGGAACGTCCTTTCGAATGGAATGCAAAGTGCCTGTTTTGTGGACAGATGGACCAGTTAACATACTTGGTGTTGTTGTCCCAGAAAATCGGGAAGATCTAGGCTCAGTAAATTATGATAATCGACTAAGAAAGCTGGACAAAATTATGCAATTATGGAAAGGGAAATCCCTAACCTTTTATGGTAAAATGTCTATTGCCAACTCGTTAATTATTCCTCAATTTATTTATTTGTTTTTGTCATTACCAGCTCCATCACAAAACTTTTTTAAGATTTATGAGCGGAGGGTCTTCGATTTTGTCTGGAACGGCAAACCAGAAAAGATTAAAAGAAAGGTTTTGTACAAAGAGTATGAATATGGGGGCCTGAAACTTCTCAACCTTGAAGCTATGTGTCTGTCTTTAAAAGCATCAATTGTTCCAAAGATGTATTTAAACATTGAGTGGTACACAAATGTCCTGTAGGACAAAAAACATGTACTGTATCAAAAGAAATTGTATCCTTTTTTACAAGTGATCCCCTCCCAGAGAGTCTGCTGGGAAACATGGCGGGGTTCATAAAGGAAACAATCCACTCATAGTGGTGTTTTCAATTTTATGTGCCAGAAAAAAGAGACAATATTTTGTAGCAGTTAATATGGATGAACTCTAATATTGTAATAGATGGAAAGCCTTTCTTTTGGAAAAATATGTTTGAAAGGGGAATCATTTTTGTCAATGATATTATCAATGAGAATGATAAAATTATGAAGTATGATGAATTTAGAGCTATGTATGGTGATGCTTGCTCAAGCTTTTCATTTTATCAACTAACTGGAGTAATTGGGAAAAGATGGAAACAAATAATTAATTATGGAACTACTAAATTATTAGTTTGTAAACCTCTAATAAGAAATTCTAGTTGGCAAAAAGGAACTAAAATAAATAGAAAAATATATAATTTCTATTTAATAAAGAAATCTTTGAAGGCTGCCTCATACAACACAAATGGAAAATGGGAGGACTTTTTTGACTGCCCGTTGCCGTGGGATGCCATATTCAAACTAATCTATAAAACCACTATAGACGTGCAAAATCGTTATTTTCAAATTAAAATTATTTATAACTTCTTACCCACAGGGAAAATGTTAAAATTATGGAATATGACAGAGTCAGATGATTGCCGATTTTGTTGTCAGGAGCCTGAATCCACCCTGCATTTGTTTTGGTATTGTCATATTGTGTCTTTGTTTTGGGTGGAAGTTGAAAAAATGGGTTTAAGGATTGGTTTGTTTATGAAGCTTAATGTGGTTTCTGTTATTTTAGGAGAGTTCATTGACAATCATGATTTAGTCAATTTAATTATAGTACTCGGTAAAATGTTTATTTTTAAGGCCAAAAACAGATATTCACTTAGTATTACTTTCTTTAAAACATTTATTCAGTATTTTATAACTTTAGAAAGTTACATGGTTGAAAACGATAATGATGCCAAAAAACATTAAAAAAAAGATAAGAAGTCCTCAAAGGCTTATTTTGAAAGTATAATTATGTTTATAGATTATATGATATCTGTTGTTGTGTTCCCTAATTTGAGTGACCTGGACATAATCTGGACTGTACATAAATGCTTATTTTGAAAATGTAATTTTGTTTATAAATTATATGCAATCTGTTGTGTTCCCTAATTTTTTTCTGTGTACATGAATGAAGGTGTGTGTTGCTGAGTCCGACTTGGACATTATCTGGACTGGGCCTGGTTTAAAAAACCCTTTAAACAAATCTAATTTCATTGACAACCTGGTCTGTTGAAGATAAGGCCCTTTTTTAAAAAATAAAATAAATTAGGATAAATAAATAAAAAACATTTTCTTGGATAAAAAAGAAAGTAAAACAATATAAAAATAATTACATAACAAATAGTAATTAATGAAAATGTTAGTGGACCAGCAGCCTATACAATCATGTGTGCTTCAGGGACTGTGTGCCTTGCAGATGTGTTGTCTATGTTGTGGGAACCAGAATATTGGTAGCAGAAAGAAATAACCCCTTTTGTGTGAGTGGGTGTGGATGAGTGTGCATGGGGGAGGTTGTTTGGGTTGATGCACTGATTGAAAGTGTATCTTGTATTTTTTCTATGTAGATTTAATTAAAAAAAAAAAAAAAATATTATTTTTTTATTTTATTTAATTTTTAAAAATTTTTTTAGAACAGGCCCGCAGGCGACTCATCTGGTCCTTACGGGCGACCTGGTGCCCGCGGGCACCGCGTTGGTGACCCCTGCTCTACGGTATCTCCTTCGAACTGCTCTTTGGTCAAACACACCATCAGCGGCTTCTCCATAGCAATAACATAGTGTCAGTGAACGCCACAATTGCTATTTGCTCAGAGGTCACGTGAACGCCTCGTTAGCATTTTCCGCCTCGACACGAGTAGACTTGGATCGTAGCTCAAAAAACTATTTTTTATTATATTTATTATATTCCACATCTTTTTGCTTGACCCCCCGCAAAAAAAGCCACTTTTTAAACACGCTACATGACTTTTAAAAACAACAACAAACTTTGACGTGGGTACAGTTCACGATACGGTACCAATTTCCAGTACCTGGGAAACAATAGTGGTACCAATTGTGGGTACTTTTGTGTGTGTTAATAAATATTAATTGTTCTTACTAAAAACAATCTGATTTAGAAATAAGTTGATTATGATAACATCATTTTCAAGTATGACTATAAAGTTTAAATTACAGTTGTAAAGCCAAGACGCTAGATGGCAGTAGTGTGTATTTTTATTTTTTTTGGTTATTGTTGTGCCCTAAAACGTGTTAATACTGTAAGTATTGTACTTATTCGGCAGCAGCTGTTTGATTGTAACGTGCATCTTAGTCGTCAAATTTGGAAGGGGTTGAAATCGCCATGTAAAATCGCTAATGCTAACCGGTAGCATGTCAATAGCAAAGCCAATGTATATTAGCATCAAACTAGCGCATTTGTTATTTTGGAAAAGTGGAGCCTTACTTTACTTACCTTGCATTTGCCTGGCGGTGCCAAAAATAGTACCAGCTTTGGTACCTCCTTTGAGATAATAAATATTGTATAAACAATTGTGCCAACAAATACAGTAGTTTAAGAAGTAATGTCATAATAATGTAGTTATCACCTCTACGGTATCTCCTTCGAACTGCTCTTTGGTCAAACACACCATCAGCGGCTTCTTCACATTTTCATAGATACATGTAGATGTCATTTACGCGCCGTTATCGACTCATTCTGCTTCGGCGTGGTGCAGACTAGCGGCGCTGCACTCCGACTGCTTCGCCCGGTTAGCTAGCTACACGATTTGTCATCTTTTTGATGATTTCTTTCTCTAATTCAATGGATATCATCCACTTTTTCTCAAATACTTCCCTTCGCACTCATGCTTGGAAAAACAAGGTTACGTCCATTTTTAGCTGGAAGCTAATGCTAGCGAGTAAAAGCGGATGTTTCGGTCGGATCTTTCGGGGTTCCCTGTTGAAATTTGTTATGCTAACCTATAGCATTACAATTAGCATCCTTTTAAAAATGGATTTTTGACAAATTTGGAATCGTAATGACTAAGACTCACAATTTAACACAGATCACTCATTGTGTTCTTCAATTGTAGATCTATAAATGGCTATGATCCGAAATGGCTTCCCAGTTGGCTACAATGCTGGCAAGAGGCAGTCCGGAGGTCCAAAATGGTGGCCGGTGTGCAGAACCACCCGAGGCTGTCACAGAGGACTCAAAGGGTACCCTCCGGTCCTTGTGTCTGGTCGACCGGGATGCTCCATCAATCAACGGAGAGGTGGGGGGGACTCGCGCACCAGCCTCCCAGCAACCGAGTGACGAGCCGAGGCAGCCGATCAGAGCCAAAATGGTGGTTGCCCACCCTGCCGCCACCCTGACCAAAGACTCCACGCCTTCCCGTTTAGAAACAAACCAAATATATGTAGTGAAGACTGAGGAGGAGGAGGTGGATGCTGAAACCCTCCTCTCGGACTGGTCAGAAGTCAATGGAGTTAAATTGCAGAGTTATCTACAGGATGGACCCCGGGGGGAGGAACAGAGCGAGCCCCTTGACCTAAGTCTACCCAAGAGGCAAGACAACCGAGAGACCAGATACGGACGCTTTCTGGACCCTTGTGAGAGCTCTCTGATTATGGAAGTGGACGAATACGACGGAGAGGGCGACAGAGACGTGGTGGAGGAGGACGACTTTTTCACCACCTTCACCTCAACGGACCCCCGGACCAAGGATCTTCTCCTCATAGACGACCAGGGCATCCCGTATACTCTCAGCCCGGAAGGACTCAGGGTGCCGCAGGTGGACGCCTCCACGTCGTCCCAGGTCCTTCAGACGGAGAGTGAAGTGTCCTCACGGGCGAACCTCAGCCAGAATTTAGACGATGCACTTACCGGTCGCCTGATCCCTTTGCCGGTTGTGGATTCTCCGCCCTCGGACGCCTTGCCACCGGAGCCTAGTCAAGCCATCCAGATCCTGAGCAGCCGCGCACAGGGCGCACCGATTCTCCTGTCCTCGGCTCCACTCAGTCTGTCTCTTCCGCCCGGTGCTTCTGCCCCCATGTTCCTCCTCTTGTCCACAAGTGACTCTGCCTCCACCCCTATCGCTGTCCTTGACCCCGCCACCGGCCAGTTGTCCCAGATCACCGCCCCTGTCTCCCTCCCTCTGTTGTCCCATCCTGTCACGGGCAGTGCCCCTGACCTCGCCACTTCGTTTAGTCCGACTAACTCTTATGGAAGTGAAGCCATATCTGCTGAGCAGGTCTCAAACCACGACGACAAGCCATTGACGAGTTCGACCCCCAATCCCACAGACGCCCAATCCCCCGCGCCCGCACCGGACTCGGAGCACTTACCTCTTGACGACCACCTTTACTTTTCCAGCGCCGCCGCTCCCCCGTCGCCGCCCAAACTGGAGCCCCTGGATCCCCTGGACCCACTGGACCCCATCTCCGCCGCCGAGTCGCCCGGTGACCCGTCTGCCCGCCGGGTGCTGTACTGCCAGCTGTGCCCGAGGGTCTTCTTTTACCTCTCCGACCTGGAGCGCCATCGCATCACGCACTCGCAGAAGAAGCCGCACGTTTGCCAGCAGTGCGGCAAAGCCTTCAAGCGCTCCAGCCATCTGCAGGTGAGTCGTAAACAAACATGGCCCCCAGGTTATCGGTCAAAACAGGAAGTTCTGGCGTTAGCTTAGCTGTTCCTACTAGCGCCTCCCCCGACTTTGAACTTGGTTTGGACCAGGAACATATTGTTTTGGACCTGCTTGTTAGTGGGTCTTCTAAGTCATTTGGTACTAAATACAGACAGCTTTGATAGTACTGTGGTGCTAGCTAAAGAAAATGCTCAAAGCTGAAGTAGCATTAACAATTAATTTGTATTTACGTTACTTTTTACGTACAGTTCACTAAAGTCCAGTAAAAATCCAGCTTTTCCTCTTGTTGACATCAACTTTAATCGGAAGTTGTTGAGCAAACATGGCCACCGGGTAAGTCCATGAGTCATTGTGGCGCTAGCTTAGCTGTTAGCATTAGCACCTCGTTGGACTTTGAAACTTGAACGTGTTATTTTTCACCGTATTTACCTGCTGTCAGCAGGTTTATCGACATTGTTTAACTTTTTTTTTTGTACTAAATACAGAGGGAGCTATGATAGCACCGTGGTGCTAGCTAAAAACAACAACATAAAAAATAGATTGAAGCCTTATTAGCACAACAAATGTTTGCTTATTCATATTTAAGGTAGTATTAAGTTACTTTTAACGCAGTGTTCACTAAAGTCCAGCAAAAATCCAGCGTTTCTTCTACAAATCTGGCGTTAGCTTAGCTGTTAGCATTAGCACCTCGTTGGACTTTAAACTTATATGTGTTATTTTTCACTGTGTTTACCCGCTGTCAGCGGGTTTATCGACATTATTTAAACAATTTTTTGTACTAAATAAAGAGGGAGCTATGATAGCACCGTGGTGCTAGCTAAAAAAAACACAAAGCTCAAAGCAAAAGTAGCACAACAAATGTCTTTGCTTATTCATATTTAAGGTAGTATTAAGTTACTTTTAACGTACCGTCCACTAAAGTCCAGTAAAAATCCAGTTTTTCCTCTTGTTGACATCAACTTTAATCCGAAGTTGAGCAAACATGGCCGCCGGGTAAGTCAATGAGTCATTGTGGCGCTAGCTTAGCTGTTAGCATTAGCACATCATTGGACTTTGAAACTTGAACGTGTTATTCTTCACCGTGTTTACCTGCTGCCAGCGGGTTTATCGACATTATTTAACGTTTTTTTGTACTAAAGACAGAGGGAGCTATGATAGCACGGTGGTGCTAGCTAAAAAAAACAACATGAAAAAATAGATTGAAGCCGTATTAGCACAACAAATGTGTTTGTTTGTTCATATTTAAGAGTGTATTAAGTTACTTTTAACGCAGCGTTCACTAAAGTCCAGTAAAAATCCAGCGTTTCTTCTACAAATCTGGCGTTAGCTTAGCTGTTAGCATTAGCAGCTCGTTGGACTTTAAAACTGAACATGTTATTTTTCACCGTGTTTACCTGCTGTCAGCGGGTTTATCGACATTATTTAACGTGTTTTTTGTACTAAATACAGAGGGAGCAATGATAGCACCGTGGTGCTAGCTAAAAAAAACACAAAGCTCAGAGCAAAAGTAGCACATCAAATGTCTTTGCTTATTCATATTTAAGGTAGTATTAAGTTACTTTTAACGTACCATCCACTAAAGTCCAGTAAAAATCCAGCTTTTCATCTTGTTGACATCAACTTTAATCGGAAGTTGTTGAGCAAACATGGCCGCCTGGTAAGTCCATGAGTCATTGTGGCGCTAGCTTAGCTGTTAGCATTAGCACCTCGTTGGACTTTGAAACTTGAACGTGTTATTTTTCACCGTGTTTACCTGCTGTCAGCGGGTTTATCGACATTGTTTAACTTTTTTTTTTGTACTAAATACAGAGGGAGGTATGATAGCACCGTGGTGCTAGCTAAAAACAACAACATAAAAAATAGATTGAAGCCGTATTAGCACAACAAATGTTTGCTTATTCATATTTAAGGTAGTATTAAGTTACTTTTAACGCAGCGTTCACTAAAGTCCAGCAAAAATCCAGCGTTTCTTCTACAAATCTGGCGTTAGCATTAGCACCTCGTTGGACTTTAAACTTATATGTGTTATTTTTCACTGTGTTTACCCGCTGTCAGCGGGTTTATCGACATTATTTAAACAATTTTTTGTACTAAATAAAGAGGGAGCTATGATAGCACCGTGGTGCTAGCTAAAAAAAACACAAAGCTCAAAGCAAAAGTAGCACAACAAATGTCTTTGCTTATTCATATTTAAGGTAGTATTAAGTTACTTTTAACGTACCGTCCACTAAAGTCCAGTAAAAATCCAGTTTTTCCTCTTGTTGACATCAACTTTAATCCGAAGTTGTTGAGCAAACATGGCCGCCGGGTAAGTCAATGAGTCATTGTGGCGCTAGTTTAGCTGTTAGCATTAGCACATCATTGGACTTTGAAACTTGAACGTGTTATTCTTCACCGTGTTTACCTGCTGCCAGCGGGTTTATCGACATTATTTAACGTTTTTTTGTACTAAAGACAGAGGGAGCTATGATAGCACGGTGGTGCTAGCTAAAAAAACAACATGAAAAAATAGATTGAAGCCGTATTAGCACAACAAATGTGTTTGCTTGTTCATATTTAGGAGTGTATTAAGTTACTTTTAACGCAGCGTTCACTAAAGTCCAGTAAAAATCCAGCGTTTCTTCTACAAATCTGGCGTTAGCTTAGCTGTTAGCATTAGCACCTCGTTGGACTTTAAAACTGAACGTGTTATTTTTCACCGTGTTTACCTGCTGTCAGCGGGTTTATCGACATTATTTAACGTGTTTTTTGTACTAAATACAGCGGGAGCTGTGATAGCACCGTGGTGCTAGCTAAAAAAAACACAAAGCTCAGAGCAAAAGTAGCACAACAAATGTCTTTGCTTATTCATATTTAAGGTAGTATTAAGTTACTTTTAACGTACCGTCCACTAAAGTCCAGTAAAAATCCAGCTTTCCCTCTTGTTGACATCAACTTTAATCGGAAGTTGTTGAGCAAACATGATAGCCGGGTAAGTCCACGTTAGCTTAGCTGTTAGCATTAGCACATTGTTGGACTTTGAAACTTGAACGTGTTATTTTTCACCGTGTTTACCTGCTGTCAGCAGGTTTATCGACATTATTTAACTTTTTTTTTTGTACTAAATACAGAGGGAGCTATGATAGCACGGTGGTGCTAGCTAAAAAAAACAACATGAAAAAATAGATTGAAGCCGTATTAGCAAGACAAATGTGTTTGCTTGTTCATATTTAAGAGTGTATTAAGTTACTTTTAACGCAGCGTTCACTAAAGTCCGGTAAAAATCCAGCGTTTCTTCTACAAATCTGGCGTTAGCTTAGCTGTTAGCATTAGCACCTCGTTGGACTTTAAACTTGAACGTGTTATTTTTCACCGTGTTTACCTGCTGTCAGCGGGTTTATCGACATTATTTGAAGTTTTTTTTATACAAACCCCAAAAGCAGTGAAGTTGTCACGTTGTGTAAATGGTAAATAAAAAGAGAATACAACAAATCCTTTTCAACTTATATTCAATTGAATAGACTGCAAAGACAAGATATTTCATGTTCACTCTGAGAAACTTTGTTCTTTTTTGCAAATAATCATGAACTTAGAATTTAATGGCCGCAACACATTGCAAAAAAGGCATTTTTACCAGTGTGTTACATGGCCTTTCCTTTTAACAACACTCAGTAGAGGTTTGGGAACTGAGGAGACACATTTTTGAAGTGGAATTCTTTCCCATTCTTGCTTGATGTACAGCTTAAGTTGTTCAACAGTCTCCCTTCTCATATTTTAGCCTTCACACATTTTCAATGTCTGGACTACAGGCAGGCCAGTCTAGTACCCGCACTCTTTTACTATGAAGCCACGCTGTTGTAACACCTGGCTTGGCATCACTCATTTGGAATTTGACGCCCGCAACGTGTTTCAAAAAAGCTGGCACAAGTGGCAAAAAAGAGTGAGAAAGTTGAGGAATGCTCATCAAAGACTTATTTGGAACATCCCACAGGTGAACAGGCTAATTGGGAACAGGTGGGTGCCATGATTGGGTATAAAAGCAGCTTCCATTCACAAACAAGGACGGGCGAGGGTCGCCACTTTGTCAACAAATGCCTGAGCAAATTGTTTAAGAACAACATTTCCCAACCAGCTATTGCAAGGAATTTAGGGATTTCACCATCTACGCTCCGTAATATCATCAAAAGGTTCAGAGAATCTAGAGAAATCACTGCACGTAAGCCATGATATTACACACCTTGGATCCCTGCATCAAAAAGCCACATCAGTGTGTAAAGGATATCACCACATGGGCTCAGGAACACTTTAGAAAACCACTGTCAGTAACTACAGTCGGTCGCTACATCTGTAAGTGCAAGTTAAAACTGTACTATGCAAAGCCAAAGACATTTATCAACAACACCCAGAAACGCCGCCGGCTTCGCTCATCTAAGATGGACTGATGCAAAGTGGAAAAGTGTTCCGTGGTCTGACGAGTCCACATTTCTTATTGATTTTGGAAACTGTGGACACCGTGGAAAGAGGAAAAGAACCATCCGGATTGTTCTAGGGTGAAAGTGTAAAAGGCAGCATGTGTGATGGTATGGGGGTATATTAGTGGCCAAGGCATGGGTAACTTACACATCTGTGAAGGCACCATTAACGCTCAAAGGTACATGCAGGTTTTGGAGCAACATATGTTGCCATCCATGCGACGTTATCACGGACGCCCCTGCTTATTTCAGCAAAACGATGCTGAAATAAGTTTCTCAGTGTGAACATGAAATATCTTGTCTTTGCAGTCTATTCAAATGAATATAAGTTATAAATAAATAGTTGAAAAGGATTTGCAAATCATTGTATTCTCTTTTTATTTATCATTTATATAACGTGACAACTTCACTGCTTTTGGGGTTTGTAAATAACTGGTGCTAAAAAGAACGCAGCAGAAAACGGACAAAGCACAATTTTGGGATGAATTCCTACTTTGGGTATATTTCACGTTAGAGACCCCAAAAAGACCCCCAGAGGTGGCCCGAGGTGCTAAAAGGCTAACACGCTAACGTGTCATGTGCCCGCAGAGACACAAGCACATCCACACGGGCCAGAGGAACTTCGTGTGCCACATCTGCACCAAGCGCTTCAGGGAGGCGGGCGAGCTCCAGCGCCACCAGCGGGTCCACACGGGGGAGAAACCCTACCAGTGTCAGCTCTGCCACACGCGCTTCGCCGAGCGCAACACGCTGCGCCGCCACACCAAGCGCAAGCACCCGTACCACCAGGCGGCGGTGGAAATGCTCCAGGGGAGGAGCGGCGAGGCGGAGGAGGAGCCGGCGGAGTGGTACTCCTCCACCGTGTCGCACCCGGACAACTCCGGGTCGGAGGCGGAGCCCTGAAGAAGGATGTGGCGTACAAAGACGGGAGCACTTGCAATATTTGAATGTCATTCTTTGACCTTTGAAACATTCCCAACCAATCAATGACCTTCAAGCGCTTCAATGTTTGCACTTCTGACTTCCTTCCTTCAAACACTGTGAGAGGTTTGCACTTGAAGGAAAACACCATTCACTTTTTTATCTTTGCTTTCATCTATTTAATATTTAAAATATATTCTGTGCAGCACCTTAAATTATTTTCATTAAACTTTGACAGTTTCGTCTCAGTCTGGCTCACTTTTTCACGCACCATGACCGAGTGTCTACGCTGATCATTCTCTGCATGTTGTTCTTTTTTACTGCAAAGAACTGACTGGGATTTACACACTGGCAATGTTCCGCTCCAACTCAAAGTGTTTATTACAATAAGTCCTTCTTGAAATTGTTTTTAAAATGGAATTTTTACATTTTTATTATGGTAATTTTCATTATTTTTCTTATTTAAATTTTTACTACAGTAAGTCCTTCCTTAAATTATTTATTCTATTTAGATTTTGTATTTTTGTCGAGTATTACAGTAAGTCCTTCTTGAAATTGTTTTTAAAATTAAAATTCTAAATTTTTATTACAGTAATTTACTTTATTTTGTATTTACATTTTTATTACAGCGTGTCCTCCCTTAAATTATTTATTGTATTTATTTGTGTTGAGTATTACAGTAAGTCCTTCTTTAAATTGTGTTTTAATTATTTTTTAAATTTTTATTACAGTAATTTATTTTTTATTTAAATTTTTACTACATTGGGTCCTACCTTAAATTATTTATTGTATTTATTTGTGTTGCGTATTACAGTAAGTCCTTCTTTAAATAGTTTTTTTGATTAAGTTTTACATTTTCATTACAGTAATTTACTTTATTTTTTATTACAGAGGGTTTTCCCTTAAATTATTTATTTGAGTTGAGTATTACAGTGAGTCCCTCTTGAATTAGTTTTATAATACATTTTTATTATTGTAATTTTCTTTATTTTTTCGTATTTACATTTTTACTACAGTAAGTCCTTCCTTAAATTATTTATTGTATCTAGATTTTGTATTTTTGTTGAGTATTACAATACGTTCTTTAAATTATTTTTTAAAATGTATTTTTTTACATTTTTATTACAGTAATTTACTTTATTTACATTTTTACTAAAGTTGGTCTTCAAATCATTTATTGTGTTTATTTTTGTTGAGTATTACAGTAAGTCCTTCTTTAAATTGTTTTTATAATTAAATTTTAAGTAATTTACTTTATTTCTTCTTATTTAAATTATTACTACATTGGGTCCTCCCTTAAATTATTTATTGTATTTAGATTTTGTATTTGTGTTGAGTATTACAGTAAGTCCTTCTTGAAATTGTTTTTAAAATTGTATTTTTACATTTTTATTACAGTAATTTACTTTATTTTGTATTTACATTTTTATTACAGCGGATCCTCCCTTAAATTATTTATTGTATTTAGATTTTGTATTTTTGTTGAGTATTTTAATAAGTCCTTCTTGAAATTATTTTTAAAATGCATTTTTAAAAATTTTTTTATTACAGTAATTTACTTTATTTACATTTTTACTACAGTGGGTCCTCAAATCATTTATTGTATTTATTTTTGTTGAGTATTACAATAAGTCCTTCTTTAAATTGTTTTTAAAATTAAATTTTTATTACAGTGATTTACTTTATTTTTTATTTACATTTTTACTACATTGGGTCCTCCCTTAAATTACTTATTGTATTTAGATTTTGTATTTTTGTTGAGTATTTCAATAAGTCCTTCTTTAAATGATCTTAAAAATGTAATTTTGACTTTTTTTTTAACAGTAATTTACTTTTTTTTTTTACTACATTCGGTCCTCCCTTAGATTATTTAATCTATTTATATTGTTTTTTAAATTAATTTTTTCATGTTTATTACAGTAATTTACTTAATTTTTTCTTATTATCATTATTACTACAGTAAGTCCTCCCTTAAATTATCTATTCTATTTAGATTTTGTATTTTTGTTGAGGATTACAGTAAGTCCTTCTTTAAATTGTTTTTTACATTTTTATTACGGTAATTTACTTTTTTTTTCTTATTTAAATTTTTACTACAGTAAGTACTCCCTTAAATTATTTATTTTATTTAGATTTTGTATTTTTGTTGAGTATTACAGTAAGTCCTTCTTTAAATTGTTTTTAAATTTAATTTTTTTCATTTTTATTACAGTAATTTACTTTTTTTTGTATTAAATTGGTTCCTCCCTTAAATTATTTAATCTATTTGAATTTGTATTTTTTTTAACTATTACTGTAAATCCTTCTTTATTTCGTTTTAAAAATGTTATTTTTACATTTTTTTTACAGTAATTAACTTTATTTCTTTCTTATTTAAATTTTTACTACAGTCGGTCCTAAATGAAATTATTTATTTTATTTTAATTTTGTTGTATTACAGTGAGTCATTCAAATATTTTTTAAATTTACATATACATTTTTGGTACAGTAATTTACCTTATTTTTTTATTCACATTTTTTATTACAGCGGTTCTTTCCTAAGTACCTCGGAGTCTTGTTCACGAGTGAGGGAAGAGTGGATGGTGAGATGGACAGGCGGATCGGTGCGGCATCTTCAGTAATGCGGACGCTGTATCGATCCATTGTGGTAAGAAGGAGCTGAGCCGGAAGGCAAAGCTCTCAATTTACCGGCCGATCTACGTTCCCATCCTCACCTATGGTCATGAGCTTTGGGTTATGACCGAAAGGACAAGATCACGGGTACAAGCGGCCCAAATGAGTTTCCTCCGCCGGGTGGCGGGGCTCTCCCTTAGAGATAGGGTGAGAAGCTCTGTCATCCGGGAGGAGCTCAGAGTAAAGCTGCTGCTCCTCCACATGGAGAGGAGCCAGATGAGGTGGTTCGGGCATCTGGTCAAGATGCCACCCGAACGCCTCCCTAGGGAGGTGTTTAGGGCATGTCCGACCGGTGGGAGGCCACAGGGAAGACCCAGGACACGTTGGGAAGACTATGTCTCCCGGCTGGCCTGGGAACGCCTCGGAATTCCCCGGGAGGAGCTGGACAAAGTGGCTGGGGAGAGGGAAGTCTGGGCTTCCCTGCTTAGGCTGCTGCCCCCGCGACCCGACCTCGGATAAGCGGAAGAAGATGGATGGATACTTTATTTTTTATTTACATTTTTACTACATTGGGTCCTCCCTTAAATTATTTATTGTATTTAGATTTTGTATTTTTGTTGAATATTTCAATAAGTCCTCCTTTAAATAATCTAAAAATTTTATTTTTAAATTTTTATTACAGTAATTTCCTTTTTTTTACTACATTTGGTCCTCCCTTAGATTATTTAATCTATTTAAATTGTTTTTTAAATTAATTTTTACATGTTTATTACAGGAATTTACTTTATTTTTTCTTATTATCATTTTTACTACAGTAAGTCCTCCCTTAAAGGCCTACTGAAAGCCACTACTAGCGACCACGCAGTCTGATAGTTTATATATCAATGATGAAATCTTAACATTGCAACACATGCCAATACGGCCGGGTTAACTTATAAAGTGCCATTTTAAACTTCCCAGGAAACTTCCGCTTGAAAATGTCGCGGTATGATGACGTATGCGCGTGACGTCACGAGGTCAAGGGAAGTGTTTGGACCCAATTCAAATACCTCTGTTTTCTTCGACAAAATTCCACAGTATTCTGGACATCTGTGTTGGTGAATCTTTTGCAATTTGTTTAATGGACAATGGAGACTGCAAATAAGAAAGTTGTAGGTGCGATCGGTGGAGCGGCGGACTACAGCAACACCAACACCAACACCAGGAGGTTGTGTTGTGTTTTGAGCAGAATAGCAGATGCACTACAGTGAGTAAGCCCGCCGCCGCATCTAAGTTAGCTTCTGTTTTTTTTAGCTTCGCCAAGCTGAATATTATTAATCGTGTATTTACATGTTCATGGTTTAATAGTATTTTTGATCTTTTGTCTATCCATCCAGTCAGGGTTTTTTTTAATTTAGTTTCTATCTGCATTTGAGACTGCTATGCTATCACGTTGGCTACGTGGCTAGGTTAGCTTCTATTTTTTTAGCTTCGAAAAGCTGAATATTATTAATCATGTATTTACATGTTCATGGTTTAATAGTATTTTTGATCTTCTGTCTATCCTTCCAGTCAGGGTTTTTTTAATTTAGTTTCTATCTGCATTTGAGACTGCTATGCTATCACGTTGGCTACGTAGCTAGATTAGCTTCTATTTTTTTTAGCTTCGAAAAGCTGAATATTATTAATCGTGTATTTACATGTTCATGGTTTAATAGTATTTTTGATCTTCTGTCTATCCATCCAGTCAGGTTTTTTTAAATGTAGTTTCTATCTGCATTTGAGACTGCTATGCTATCACGTTGGCTACGTTGCTAGGTTAGCTTCTATTTTTTTAGCTTCGCAAAGCTGAATATTATTAATCGTGTATTTACATGTTCAGTCACTGTGAATGTCCATTTCGCGTTCTCGACTCTCATTTTCAAGAGGATATAGTATCCGAGGTGGTTTAAAATACAAATCCGTGATTCACAATAGAAAAAGGAGAGAGTGTGGAATCCAATGAGCCAGCTTGTACCTAAGTTACGGTCAGAGCGAAAAAAGATACGTCCATCACTGCCTCTCAAGTCCTTCACTGTAACGTTCCTCATCTACGAATCTTTCATCCTCGCTCAAATTAATGGGGTAATCGTCACTTTCTCGGTCCGAATCTCTCTCGCTCCATTGTAAACAACGGGGAATTGTGAGGAATACTAGCTCCTGTGACGTCATGCTACTTCCGGTACAGGCAAGGCTTTTTTTTTATTAGCGAGCAAAAGTTGCGAACTTTATCGTCGATTTTCTCTACTAAATCCTTTCAGCAAAAATATGGCAATATCGCGAAATGATCAAGTATGACACATAGAATGGATCTGCTATTCCCGTTTAAATAAAACAATTTCATTTCAGTAGGCCTTTAAAATACTTATTTTATTTAGATTTTGTATTTTTGTTGAGCATTACAGTAAGTCCTTCTTTAAATAGTTTTTTACATTTTTATTACGGTAATTTACTTTTTTTTTTCTTATTTAAATTTTTACTACAGAAAGTACTCCCTTAAATAATTTATTTTATTTAGATTTTATATTTTTGTTGAGTATTACAGTAAGTTCTTATTTAAATTGTTTTTAAATTTAAATTTTTTCATTTTTATTACAGTAATTTACTTTTTTTTATTACATTGGTTCCTCCCTTAAATTATTTAATCTATTTGAATTTGTGTATTTTTATTTTTTTACTATTACTATAAATCTTCCTTTATTTCATATTCAAAATGTTATTTTTACATTTTTATTACAGTAATTTACTTTATTTCTTTATTTAAATTTTTTACTACAGTCGGTCCTAAATGAAATTATTTATTTTATATTACTTTTGTTGTATTACAGTGAGTCTTTCAAATAATTTTTTAAATTTACATATACATTTTTGGTACAGTAATTTACCTTATTTTTTTATTACAGCGGTTCTTTCCTTAAATCATTTATTGTATTTGAATTTAGTATTTTTAGTACTACAGTAAGTATTTATTTATTTAGAATATTTAAAACATTTAATTTTTAAATTTTTATTACAGTAATTTACTTTATTGATATTTTAAAATATGACTACAGTGGGTCCTCCTTTACGTTTTTTTTATTGTATTTATTTTTTGTAGTATTTCAGTGAGTCCTTCTGGAAATGTTTTTTTTAATTTAATCCAGTAATTTAAAACTGTTTATATTTTGTTTTACTACAGTATGTCCTTTAAATTTCTATATACATAAAAACATATTTATATCTGACATTCTTTTCATTTCTGTTGATAATGCATAATTTTTCCATATTTGAAAGCTCGTCAATTAACAACAATAATAATACAAATAATGATGATGACAATAATGATTAATAATAATATTAATAATAATACAAAATTACCACTATTGGTAATATACTACTACTAATAATAATGATAATATTAATAATAATATAAATGCTACTACTACTAATATTTACATATTAAAATGGAAATAGTGTAGATTATTATTACATACTGTACTTATTGGCACTACATTCTGTTGTACTGTTTTTAAATAATATTTATACCTAAATGTTTGTTTACCTTTGTAAAATGTATATAATATTTATAACTAAATGTTTGTTTACCTTTGTAAAATGTATATAATGTTTATACCTAAATGTTTGTTTACCTTTGTAAAAATTATATAATATTTATACCTAAATGTTTGTTTACCTTTGTAAAATGTATATAATATTTATAACTAAATGTTTGTTTACCTTTGTAAAATGTATATAATATTTATACATAAATGTCTGTTTACCTTTGTAAAAATGATATAATATTTATACCTAAATGTTTGTTTACCTTTATAAAAAACATGTTAGGTGTTAAAATGTCATGTTTTTGGGGAGAAGGTAATCGGGAAAACTTGGCTGATTTTTACTGGCTAAACTTTTCACAAATAACCAGCTGCATCCTGGAACCAATTAATCTGTAACTGTGTGTGTGTGTGATATAAATGGTAAAGTCCATCTTGGCCACACGAGGGCGCGCTCACACTACTGCTGTCTGCTAGCATGCAGGGATTGTCTGCCCTTTTTTCATCCACATGGAACTTTTTGTTTTTTTAATCCACAGGGAACTTTTTCTTTTTTTATCCACAGGGATTTTTTTTAAAATCCACATGGAACTTTTTTTTTTTGTAACTTTTTTTCATCCACATGAAACTTGTATGTATTTTTTACTTATTTCAATCCACATGACACTTTTTTTGGTACTTTTTTTAATCCACATGCAATTTACATATTTTTTTTCCTCATGGAACTTGTAATAACTTGTAATTAAATTATTTATTTTTTCTTCCACATAAAACTTTTTTTCCCTCCAAATGGAACTTTTTATTTAAAATTTTATTTTATTGTTTACATGCAACTTTTCTGTTACTAACTTTTTTTCTTTCGATTTATCCACATGGAACTTTTTTTATTTACATTTTTTTTAAACGTTTTTCTCTTTTTTCATCCAAATGGAACATTTTCTCCTGTTTGTCCTTTTTTTCTTTTTTCATCCACACAAAACCTTATTTTTTTACTATTTCTTTCTTTTTTTATTCACATTAGACTTAGTTAACCTATTTTTTCTTTATTTTTGTACCTTTCTTAATTTTTTTTCACCCACATGGAACTTTTAATTTTTTTCCTTTTTTTTTTATACACATGAAACTTTGTTTTTTAATGTTTTCTTTATTTTTGGATCCACATGGAACTTTTTATTTGATCTTTGTTGAATTTTTTTTTTTTAATCCACATGGAATTTAAAGGCCTACTGAAATGAATTTTTTTTATTTAAACGGGGATAGCAGATCCATTCTATGTGTCATACTTGATCATTTCGCGATATTGCCATATTTTTGCTGAAAGGATTTAGTAGAGAACATCGACGATAAAGTTCGCAACTTTTGGTCGCTGATAAAAAAGCCTTGCCTGTACAGGAAGTAGCGTGACGTCACAGGTTGTGGAGCTCCTCACATCTGCACATTGTTTACACCAGCAGCGAGAGCGATTCGGACCGAGAAAGCGACGATTACCCCATTAATTTGAGCGAGGATGAAAGATTTGTGGATGAGGAAAGTGAGAGTGAAGGATTAGAGTGCAGTGCAGGACATATATTTTTTCGCTCTGACCGTCATTTAGGTAAAAGGGCTCATTGGATTCCACACTTTCTCCTTTTTCTATTGTGGATCATGGATTTGTATTTTAAACCACCTCGGATACTATATCCTCTTGAAAATGAGAGCCGAGAACGCGAAATGGACATTCACAGTGACTTTTATCTCCACGACAATACATCGGCGAAGCACTTTAGCTACAGAGCTAACGTGAAAGCATCGTGCTTAACTGCAGATAGAAACAGAAGAAATAATCCCCTGACTGGAAGGATAGACAGAAGATCAACAATACTACTATTACTTCTACTATCAGGAGACACCGAACCAAACTCTGGACCTGCAACCACACGGTTAATGCTGGCGAAGCCTAGCAATGCTGTTGCTAACGACGCCATTGAAGCTAACTTAGCTACGGGACCTCATCAGAGCTATGCTAAAAACATTACCTCTCCACCTACGCCAGCCCTCATCTGCTCATCACGACCCGTGCTCACCTGCGTTCCAGCGATCGACGGCACGACGGAGGACTTCACCCGATCATCGATGCGGTCGGCGGCCCGGAGACGGAGGAAGTCAACCCAGACAGCGGTGAGGACAGCGGCGCGGCGGCGGATGGCGTTGTAGCTTTCGACGACACCCCGGCTGCCATCAGAGTCGGTAAGAAACATATATTTCCCCAAAGTTACGTACGTGACATGCACATAGCGGCACGCACGTACGGGCAAGCGATCAAATGTTTGGAAGCCAAAGCTGTACTCACGGTAGCACGTCTGCTATCCAACTCAAAGTCCTCCTGGTTGTGTTGCTGCAGCCAGCCGCTAATACACCGCTTCCCACCTACAGCTTTCTGCTTTGCAGTCTCCATTGTTCATTGAACAAATTGCAAAAGATTCACCAACACAGACGTCCAGAATACTGTGGAATTATGTGGTGAAAACAGACGACTTAAGCTGGCCACCGTGCTATTCCAAAATGTCTGCTTCAACCCGTGACGTGACGCGCAAACGTCATAATACATAGAAGTTTTCAGCCGGATATTTGCCGGGAAATTTAAAATGTCACTTTATAAGTTAACCCGGCCGTATTGGCATGTGTTGCAATGTTAAGATTTCATCATTGATATATAAACTATCAGACTGCGTGGTCGCTAGTAGTGGCTTTCAGTAGGCCTTTAATAAACATGCAAACTTTTTTTTTCAATTTTGCAGACGAACACTACAGAGTCACATGACTAGGTATTTGACACATGCTAATCGTTAGCATGCTAACATTAACATGCTAACTTTTCTTTTGTGCCAATTTTACAGATGAACAATCATGCACACACCAGCCAAAGTTGGTTTTTATTCAGTCCATCCAGGATTTTTCAGCTTTTTTGAGGTTATTGCCGACTTAAGTGCCTAAATTTGCGGCAGCTTTTTCATAAAGTTGCAATGTTTTGAAGTTTCATTTTTTTCTCCCAATAACCTCGAATCAACTTCTGGTTTCATGAATTTGTTATCAATGTTTTAGGTAGTCATTTGTCAACTATAGAGAGTGATCTAAAGCACGGAGGAGCGATTATCATCACACTTCAACATCTCTAACCTGTAAATCTTTGCTCGGTCCGCATCGCAAATGAAAATACGCTTTTACCCGTCTTATCCTGGATGAACAAATGTTAAATATATTAATACATGCTAACTAGGGAGTACATGTTTACATACTATATTACCCAGAAGGCTTAGCGCTGTAAACAGGAGCAGGAAGTTCCAAACAGTCCCTTTAATGCAGTGCTTCTTAAATAGTGGGACGTTAGAGGAAATAGCGTATAGTATATTTAGTGTTAGAAAATATTTTTATTAAAATATTTATTATATATATATGTATATATAGACACCCGTATAGCCTATATATATATATATATATATATGTATGTATGTGTGTACATATTATACAAATTTATTTATAATTAATAATTAATATAATTGGATATTAAGAGTATGTAAAAGTTGAACTCCTACCTTGTTTACTTCTGTAGAAACCTCCTTAAAGGTTTCTAATCAATCAGAAACATCAAGCAGCTAAAATGCGCCAAACATGAATAAGTGTTTTGCATTATTCCCATCATGCATTGCGGTGTAATTTTGAATTATGTATTGTGTTTGGACATTTTTTTTTAATAATACCCACAAAGTTAAGTACAGTGAGCAGGTTGTGTGACGTGTGACCATGTGTGTTGACTTTTTGTGTTGATTGACTGGCGCCATAACTGGGAGAGGTTGTTTGGATTGGGTACTACAAAACCCCAAACCACGTTGTCACATTGTGTAAATGGTAAATAAAAAGAGAATACAACTAATCCTTTTCAACTTATATTCAATTGAATAGACTGCAAAGACAAGATATTTCATGTTCACACTGAGAAACTTTGTTGTTTTTGGCAAATATTAGCTCATTTGGAATTTGATGCCCACAACATGTTTCAAAAAAGCTGGCACAAGTGGCAAAAAAGACTGAGAAAGTTGAGGAATGCTCATCAAACACTTATTTGGAACACCCCACAGGTGAACAGGCTACTTGGGAACAGGTGGGCGCCATGATTGGGTATAAAAGCAGCTTCCATGAAATGCTCAGTCATTCACAAACAAGGACGGGGCGAGGGTCACCACTTTGTCAACAAATGCCTGAGCAAATTGTTTAAGAACAACATTTCTCAAACAGCTATTGCAAGGAATTTAGGGATTTCACCATCTACGCTCCATAATATCATCAAAGGGTTCAGAGAATCTGGAGAAATCACTGCACGTAAGCCATGATATTACGCACCTTGGATCCCTCAGGTGGTACTGCATCAAAAATCCACATCAGTGTGTAAAGGATATCACCACATGGGCTCAGGAACACTTCAGAAAACCACTGTCAGTAACTACAGCTGGTCGCTACATCATTAAGTGCAAGTTACTACTGTGCAAAGCCAATGCCATATATCAACAACACCCAGAAACACCGCCGGCTTTGTGGGCCTGAGCTCATCTAAGATGGACTGATGCAAAGTGGAAAAGTGTTCTGTGGTCTGACGAGTCCACATTTCAAATTGTTTTGGGAAACTGTGGACGTCGTGTCCTCCGGACCAAAGAGGAAAAGAACCATCCGGATTGTTCTAGGCGCAAAGTGTAAAAGGCAGCATGTGTGATGGTATGGGGGTGTATTAGTGGCCAAGACATGGGTAACTTACACATCTGTGAAGGCACCATTAATGCTGAAAGGTACATACAGCTTTTGGAGCAACATATGTTGCCATCCAAGCAACGTTATCATGGACGCCCCTGCTTATTTCAGCAAGACAATGCCAAGCCACGTGTTACAACAGCGTGGCGTCATAGTAAAAGAGTGAGGGTACTAGACTGGCCTGCCTGTAGTCCAGACCTGTCTCCCATTGAAAATGTGTGGCGCATTATGAAGCCTGAAGAGTCTTTATTGAACTCGTGACGTCTAACTGAAGACGTCGGTGGGGCCCCACTTGGCCCGCGGTTTGGGGAGCCCCTGCTTTTGACACATCGCACACTCTGTCGCCATCTTGCATTACCATTACATCCCCCCTGTCCCCCCCTTGTTACGACCTGCTGAACCAGCACACGCTGGCCTGTCCGTCAAAAGGAAGAAACAGGTGCCACTGCAACACACCCCCCCGGCCAAAGGCAACACACACACACACACACACACACACACACACACACACACACACACACACACACACACACACACACACACACACACACACACACACACACATTTGTGTATTACTGACCTTCTTGAGACCTGAGAAAAATGCCCCCCTCTTTAGGACCACCCTTTCTAGATATTTAAAGAACTGTATTTACAACATTAATAATATATACATACTATGCACATATGAAAAAGCTTGTTGTGAAAAATTAGTTGAAATTTCACAAGAAAAAGGTCACAATTTCACAAGAAAAACTTAGAATGTGGCAGTATTATAATAAAAGTCGTCATTTTACTAAACGCAAGTCAAAATTTTACAAGAAAGACTGAACATTTGTGCAATATTATGTAAAAGTTGCAATTCTACTCAATAACAATCGCAATTTTACAAGAAAAGCTTAAAATGTTGGCAATTTTATGAAAAGAGTCGTAATTTTACTCGACTAAAGTCACAATTTTCTAAGAACACTTTAAAATTCTGGCAATATTATAATAATTTGAATATTACTTGGCAAAATTATGACAAAATTCACAATTTTTCTCAAAAAAATTTCACTGTTTTACAAGAACAACAACAAAAATTGGCAATATTGTGATAAAAGTCAGATTTTTATATGACAAATGTCACCATTTTGCATAAAAAAGTAATAATTTTACATAAAAAAGTAATCATTTTTACGAGAAACTATTGCAACATTACAGAAACAGAAAGAATATGAGAAATTGTTCCCAATTTTATAAGAAAAAAGTCGACACATTGTGAGAAAAAGACTGCTTTTAGTAAAAAAAAAAAAGTTTTTATTTTTGGTTTGTAATTGTTTTTTAATCTTCATTATTTACTTCAAGTTATTACAGTATGTCTCTATATACATATTTATTTTTTTGTATTAATTTTGGCCAAAAGGGGTGCATTTCAATTTCTTACACACACATGTTATTACATATGTTGACCAGAGGAGGGGCATGTCAAATTTATACACACACTTGTTATTTCATATGTAGACTTTTAAAACTGACAGTCAATTTGAAAAAAATGCCTCCGTTTTGGGACCACCCTCATTTTGACAGATGTCACCAGCAAATGAGACATTGTCTATTAGATGCAATGTTATTGATTTATGTCATCACTTGTTCACACCTCCTCATATGGAAGATACTTTTCCTTCTTCGTGTCTCAAGAAGGGCAGAAATACAAGGACACACACACACACACACACACACACACACACACACACACACACACACACACACACACACACATTCTTGTATTTGTTACCTTCTTGAGACCTGAGATAAATGCCTAATAAATAATAAAAGTCGTCATTTTACACAACGCAAGTCAAAATTTTACAAGAAAGACTGAACATTTGTTGAATATTATGATAAAAGTTGGAATTTTACTCAATATAAGTTGCAATTTTACAAGAAAAGCTTACATTTTTGGCAATTTTTCGAAAAGAGTCGTAATTTTACTCGACGAGTCACAATTTTCTAAGAACACTTAAAATTTTTGGCAATATTATAATAATAATTTGAATTTTACTTGGCAAAATTATGACAAAATTCACAATTTTTGTCAAAAAAATGTCACTGTTTTACAAGAACAAAAAAAAAAAGGGAAATATTGTGATAAAAGTCTGAATTTTATATGACATGTCGCCATTTTGCATTAAAAAGTAATAATTTTAGGAGAAAATATTTCAATATTACAGAAACAGAAAGAATATGAGAAATTGTTATTATTTTATAAGAAAATTCGACGCAGTGAAAAAAAGACTGCTTTTAGTAAAAACATTTTTTTTAAAATTTTTTTGTTTGTAATTGCTTTTTAATCTTCATTATTTACTTCAAGTTATTACAGTATGTCTCTATATACATATTTATTTTTTTGTATTAATTTTGGCCAAAGGGGGCGCATTTCAATTTCTTACAAACACTTGTTATTACATATGTTGACCAGAGGGGGAGCACTTCAAATTTATACACACACTTGTTATTTCATATGTTGACTTTTAAAACTGACAGTCAACTTGAAAAAAATGCCTCCTTTTTGGGACCACCCTCATTTTGATAGATGTCACCAGCAAATGAGACATTGTCTATTAGATGCAATGTTATTGATTTATGTCATCACTTGTTCACACCTCCTCATATGGAAGATACTTTTCCTTCTTCATGTCTCAAGAAGCGCAGAAATACAAGAACACACACACACACACACACACACACACACACACACACACACACACACACACACACACACACACACACACACACACACACACACACACACACACTCACACACACACACACACACACACACTTAAGAGGGTGACCCAGAGGCATTTTGTCCTGCCAAAACGTTTGCCCCCCCACCCCACGTTAGCGACAGCGCCTCTTTACCCGAGAGAGGTCAAACCCCCGTGTGTCACATGACACACGGCGTGGGTCACATGACACATGCCGTGGGTCACATGACGTGAAAGTCTCATCAAAGCACGGGGAAAAAAAAGAAGAAGTAAATCAATCAAATAAAGTGTGTTCCTCAATCAGAGAGTCCGCATATGTCTGGGGGCGGGGCCTCGGTGGGTGTGGGGGGGAGGGGCTTGTGTGTGGGGGGGGGAGACGTTCCCTCACAGTTGGCACTGAGGGGTCGTCGGGGCGATCGAGGCAGAGAGGAAGACAGGAAGCGGCCGTCTCACCTTCGGGAGCGCTGATGAAAGCGAGGACGTGAAAAAGAAGATGAAAGGCAAGAAATCGGCGAAGAACAACATTTAGTCGCCACTCTCCCTCGACCAATCATCTTCTTCCATTCCAACTCAAGCCACTCCTCCACCCTCGTTCATGTAAGTATCATTCTGCCATTAATATTGTCCGCTGTCTTCTTTAAACTTACTGAAGAAGGGCACACGTGTCTTTTATTTTCATGTTTTGTAAAAACACTGTACGTTTGTGTGTGTGTATTTAAGTGTGTGTGTGTGTGCATTCCTGTGACTTCTCTCAGGCTTTCCACCGCCAATCAATCATGTTGTCAAGTTATTAGGTACCTGGTAATCAACACCGGTACCAATTGTTGCCACTTTTGTGTGTGTTGATAAATATTAATTGTTTTCCTCATTTTTTATTGCGACATTAAAAAAACGAGCCGATTATTTTCACCGCTGTCCGGTTGTCGTATCTTGTTTTATCGTCAACGTTGTATCGTTTGCAAGTGTTTAAAGTAAAAGAGAGTCTTATAATTTGAATATAAACTGTGCAGGCGTTACCAAAACACAGACTGGTTTGGACAAGGTCAAAGTCAGGGTGCCAACAGTTAAAAATGAGCCGATTATTTTCACTGCTGTCCGGTTGTTGTACCTTGTTTTATCGTCAACATTGTATCATTTCTCAAGTATGACATGAAGTTTGCTGTTACAGTTGCGAGTCCAAGACGTTTGATGGCAGCAGTGTGTGTGTGTGTGTTGTTTTGGTTTTTGTTGCGCCCTAAAAAGTGTTAATACTGTAAGTACTGTACTTGTTACACAGCAGCTGTTTGAGTGTAACGTGCATCTTAGTTGTAGTATTCATCGACCAATTCGGAGGTGTTGAAACCGCCATGTAAAATTGCTAATGCTAATCAGTAGCATGTCAATAGCAAAGCTAATGTATATTAGCATCAAGCTAGTGCATTTTTTGAAAAGCGGAGCTCTTCGTTCGAACGTCTTTTGAGTCGATTACTTTGTTGGCAGTGAAAATTGCAACGTTACCTAGAGGTAGTTTGGCAAGTGCGGAAGTGAGTTGGCTTTCGGGCGTGATGTCAGGCGCAACCTAAAAAGTGTTAATACTGTAAGTATTCTACTTATTACGCACCAGCTGTTTGAGTGTAACGTGCATCTAAGTTGTAGTTTTCATCGACCAATTTGGAGGTGTTGAAACCGCTATGTAAAATTGCTCATGCTAATCAGTAGCATGTCAATATCAAAGCCAATGTATATTAGCATCAAGCTAGTGTATTTTTTGAACAGCGGAGCCCTACGTTTGAACGTCTTTTGAGTCGATTACTTTGTTGGCTGTGAAAATTGCAACGTTACCTAGAGGTAGTTTGGCAAGTGCGGAAGTGAGTTGGCTTTCGGGCGTGACGTCAGGCGCAACCTAAAAAGTGTTAACACTGTAAGTATTCTACTTATTACGCACCAGCTGTTTGAGTGTAACGTGCATCTTAGTTGTAGTTTACATCGACCAAATCGGAAGTGTTGAAACCGCCATGTACAATTGCTAATGCTAATCAGTAGCATGTCAATAGCAAAGCTAATGTATATTAGCATCAAGCTAGTGCATTTTTTGAAAAGCGGAGCTCTTCGTTCGAACGTCTTTTGAGTCGATTACTTTGTTGGCAGTGAAAATTGCAACGTTACCTAGAGGTAGTTTGGCAAGTGCGGAAGTGAGTTGGCTTTCGGGCGTGATGTCAGGCGCAACCTAAAAAGTGTTAATACTGTAAGTATTCTACTTATTACGCACCAGCTGTTTGAGTGTAACGTGCATCTCAGTTGTAGTTTTCATCGACCAATTTGGAGGTGTTGAAACCGCTATGTAAAATTGCTCATGCTAATCAGTAGCATGTCAATAGCAAAGCCAATGTATATTAGCATCAAGCTAGTGTATTTTTTGAACAGCGGAGCCCTACGTTTGAACGTCTTTTGAGTCGATTACTTTGTTGGCAGTGAAAATTGCAACGTTACCTAGAGGTAGTTTGGCAAGTGCGGAAGTGAGTTGGCTTTCGGGCGTGACGTCAGGCGCAACCTAAAAAGTGTTAACACTGTAAGTATTCTACTTATTACGCACCAGCTGTTTGAGTGTAACATGCATCTTAGTTGTAGTTTACATCGACCAAATCGGAAGTGTTGAAACCGCCATGTACAATTGCTAATGCTAATCAGTAGCATGTCAATAGCAAAGCTAATGTATATTAGCATCAAGCTAGTGTAACGTGCATCTCAATCGACCAATTTGGAGGTGTTGAAACCGCTATGTAAAATTGCTCATGCTAATCAGTAGCATGTCAATAGCAAAGCCAATGTATATTAGCATCAAGCTAGTGTATTTTTTGAACAGCGGAGCCCTACGTTTGAACGTCTTTTGAGTCGATTACTTTGTTGGCAGTGAAAATTGCAACGTTACCTAGAGGTAGTTTGGCAAGTGCAGAAGTGAGTTGGCTTTCGGGCGTGACGTCAGGCGCAACCTAAAAAGTGTTAACACTGTAAGTATTCTACTTATTACGTACCAGCTGTTTGAGTGTAACGTGCATCTTAGTTGTAGTTTACTTCGACCAAATTGGAGGTGTTGAAACCGCCATGTACAATTACTAATGCTAATCAGTAGCATGTCAATAGCAAAGCTAATGTATATTAGCATCAAGCTAGTGCATTTTTTGAAAAGCGGAGCCCTACGTTCGAACGCCTTTTGAGTCGATTACTTTGTTGGCAGTGAAAATTACATTACCTAGAGGTAGTTTGGCAAGTGCGGAAGTGAGTTGGCAGTTGGGCGTGATGTCACGCGCAACCCCGGTATCGTACAATGGCACCTAAAAAGTGTTAACACTGTAAGTATTCTACTTATTACGCAGCAGCTGTTTGAGTGTAACATGCATCTCAGTTGTAGTTTTCATCGACCAATTCGGAGGTGTTGAAACCGCCATGTAAAATCGCTAATGCTAATCAGTAGCATGTCAGTGGCAAAGCCAATGTAAATTAGCATCAAGCTAGCGCGTCTTTTGAAAAGCGGAGCCTCACGTTCGAACGTCTTTTGAGTCGATTACTTTATTGGCATTGAAATGTGCAACATTACCCAGAGGTAGTTTTGTAGAGTCCGCTCTCAGTGCTGCTGGAGTGATCCCCAAGTGCGGAAGTGAGTCGGCATCTGGGCGTGACGTCATGCACAACGCTGGTATCGTACAATGGCCCCTAAAAAGTGTTAATACTGTAAGTATTCTACTTATTACGCACCAGTTGTTTGATTGTAACATACATCTTAGTTGGGGGTGTTGAAATTGCCATGTAAAATTGCTGATGCTAATGTCAGTGGCAAAGCCAATGTATATTAGCATCAAGCTAGCACATTTAAAAAAAAAAAAAAGTGAAGCCTCACGTTCGAACGTTTTTTAATTTGATTACTTTGTTGGCATTGAAATGTGCAACATTACCTAGAGGTAGTTTGGCTGAGTCCGCTCTCAGTGCTGCTGGAGTGATCCCCAAGTGCGGAAGTGAGTCAGTCGAGAAGTTGAACAAATGTTGAAGCAGTAATAACATGATCGTGTTGGTAATCTGAAAAAAAAAGAGAATGTTTTATGGCACAAATATGAAGTCAAAACAAGTTTTGGAGGCGAGTTATTGCAAGTGTCCGATACATCTGTCCACTTCTGATATCATGCCGATCATGGCCAATACAGTACTACTTGTGTTATTTAGTCGTGTGGGATGTTAGGAAAGGTTGAAACAAGTGAATTTACTCCAACAGAGAACAATGTTGAGCAATGCTGTCTTTAGGTTGAAGTGGAATGGTAATAGTCTTTTCAGGGAGACAGCTCGTGGTCACATTTATTTATTACATCAAACTCATAATGCAGCAAGTTGTTGTTCTTCTTATTCTTCCTTGTCTCCTTCTTCTACTTATTTTTCTTCTTTCTTTTGTTTTTCTTTTTAATTATTTTTCATCTCCTTCTCTTTCTTTTACTTCTTCCTTTTCTCCTTGTCTTCTTCTTCTTCTCCTTGTTATTCTTCCCTTTCTCATTCTTCCTTTTGTTCTTGTTTTTCTATTTGTTGTTCTTATTTTTTATTCTCTTTCTTCTTCTTCTTCTTGTTATTCTCTTTCTCCTTCGACCTTCTCATTTGCCCTTCTTCCTTTTCTCCTTCTTCTTCCTTTTCTCATTATTATTTTTGTTCTTCTTTCTTCTTCTTCTTCCTTTTGTTCTTGTATTTGTTGTTCTTTTTTTCTTCATCTCCTTGTTATTCTCCTTCTCTGTGAATGTGAGTGTGAATGTTGTCTATCTGTGTTGGCCCTGTGATGAGGTGGCGACTTGTCCAGGGTGTAGCCCGCCTTCCGCTCGAATGCAGCTGAGATAGGCTCCAGCACCCCCCGCAACCCCAAAAGGGACAAGCGGTAGAAAATGGATGGATGTTGACATTTTTATTCTCCTCTTTCTTCTTCTTCCTTTTCTCTTTACTTTTTTTTATTCTTCTTCCCCTTGTCTCCTTGTCATTCTTCCTTTTCTTCTTCTTTCATTTGTTCTTGTTCTTCCATTTGTTGTTCTTCTTTTTTTTATCCTTTTTCTTCCTCGTCGCCTTGTCATTCTCCATTGTCTCCTTTTTGTGCTTCTTCTTTCCTTGTCTCATTGTCATTCTTCATTTTCTTCTTCTTGTTATTATTCTCCTTCGATCTTCTTCTTCCCTCTCTCCTTCTTGTTCCTTTTGTTCTTACTTTTTTCCTTCGTCTTCCTTTTGTTCTTGTTCTTCTATATGTTGTTCTTCTTCTCCTTGTTATTCTCCTTCTTTTTCGCCCTTCTCCTTTGCCCTTCTTCTTCTTTCCCTTTTCTTCTTATTATTTGTGTTCTTTCTTCTTCCTTTTGTTCTTTTTTTCTTCATCTCCTTCTCCGTTGCCATTTATTCTCCTCTTTCTTCTTCTTCCTTTTCTCCTTGTCTCTTTCCTTTTTTTTATTCTTCTTCCCCTTGTCTCCTGTCATTCTTCCTTTTCTTCTTCTTCCATTTGTTCTTGCTCTTCTATTTGTTGTTCTTCTTTTTTATCCTTTTTCTTCCTCTTCCTTGTAACCTTGTCATTCTCCATTGTCTCCTTCTTTTTGTTGTCCTTCTTCCCTTGTCTCCTTGTCATTCTTCCTTTTGTTCTTCTTCTTCTTGTTCTCCTTCGGCCTTCTTCTTCTCCTTCTTATTCCTTTTGTTCTTACTTTTTTTCTTCGTCTTCCTTTTGTTCTTGTACTTGTTCTTCTTTTCTTCTTCTCCTTGTTATTCTTCTTCTTTTTCGACCTTGTCCTTTGCCCTTCTTCTTCTTATTTGTTCTTCTTCTTCCTTTTGTTGTTGTTCTTTTATTTGTTTTTCTTCTTATTCTTCTCCTCCTTGTTATTCTACTTCAACCTTTTCCTTTGCCCTTCTTTTTCTCCTTCTTCTCATTGTCATTCTTCTTCTTTCTTCTTTTTTATTATTTTTCCTTCTTATTTTTTATTCTTCACCTTGTTATTTTCCTTCTTCTCTTTCTCTTTCTTTTTTCCTTGTCTCCTAGTTATTGTTCTATTTGTTCTTATTCTTATTATTCGTCTTCTTCCTTCACCTTTGTATTTTTGTTCTTGTTATACATTTATGTTCTTTTTCTTTAGTTGTTTTTCTTTCTCCCCTTCATCTTGTTCTTCTTTCTTCTTCTTCTTTTTTGTTTTTTTTCTCTCACGCCCGTCCATCTAATAGTCCGTTATTATTTGCCATCATGACGTCCACAGGGAGGACCTCTACTGGTCAGGTCTTCGCGTCCCCCCCCCCCACACACACACATGTGGATTAACAAGTATCTGCCTCTCTGACTTCACAGTGACACACACGAAGAAGAAGAAGAAGAAGAAGAAGAAGAAGAAGAAGAAGAAGAAGAAGAGATTCCAACTCCTCCCCCACACTAAAACCCGCCATGACCCTGCTGGCCTCCGAGAGGTCCCTTCTCATCCGGAACAAGTTCCGCTCAGGTGAGGAGGACTTAGAAGTCCACGTTGAGGAGGTGGGCCTCATGCGCCTCCTCACAGGGTCATTAGCTGTGCAGAGGTGACACCTGGGCCAGGTGTATTTGGCTCCTCAGTCACGGGGTGTGCGTCATATATAGCGAGAAGGATTTTTCCTCTGGGATGGATTTATGGAATGACCGCTGCCGTCTTCTGCGAGGATAAATCGCCACTATCGGTTTTACAGAGTAGGCGTGGCCGGACGGCATCCCGGCCTGAGTCTGGCGGTGGAGGTATGTGGAGGGGGGCCTGCCGCGGAACGGGGTGTGCAAGGACCGGCCTCGAAGACAGCGACAGGTGATTAGACAACAAGGCACAGCCGGGCAATCTACTCACCTGTAATCAATCTGAAATTGTAGGGTTGTAAAGCTAGATACCAACGGGTGATCCGTGCGTTGGCATCCTTCATGCGGTGGAGCCATTGGAGGGGTTTGTGGTCCGAGCAGAGGCTGAATGAGTGCCCCAGGAGGTAGTACCGGAGGGCACCGACCGCCCACCGGATGGCGAGGCACTCCCTCTACATGGTGCTGTACCTCGCCTCCCGATCGGAGAGCTTCCGGCTGATGTACAGAATGGGGCGGTCGACGCCCCCCAACTGCTGGGACAAAACAGCTCCCAGCCCTCTGCCCGACGCGTCAGCCTGCAGACAGAACGGGAGAGAAAAATCAGGCATGTGCAGGACCGGCTCCTCGCAGAGGGCCTTCTTCACCCACTCAAACGCCTGCTGGCACTGCTCCGTCCACTGGACCAGATCTGGAGCACCCTTTCGGATTAGGTCAATTAGTGGGCTGGTCAGGTACGCGAACCGGGGGATAAACCTCCGGTAGTAACCTGCCAGTCCCAAAAACGGCCTCACCTCTTTTTTCGTCTTGGGGGGTTGGGCAGGCCGCAACTGCCGCTGTTTTATCTACTTGCGGGCGCACCTGCTCTCCTCCCAAGTGGTACCCCAAATACTGTACTTCCCTCCGGACAACCGCACACTTCGCCGGGTTGGCGTTGAGCCCCACCTGCCTCAGGACTCGAGCACCGCCCCCACCCGCTGCATGTGTTCTTCCCAGCCGCCACTCTGGATGATGACGTCATCCATATAGGCGGCCGCGTATGCAGCGTGAGGGCGCAGCACCCGGTCCATGAGGCGGTGGAACGTGACGGGCGCACCGAAAAAGCCGAACGGAAGTGTCACGAATTGGTACAATCCTTCCGGAGTGGAAAATGCAGTTTCTTCCTTGGACTGTGGCGACAAGGGAATCTGCCAGTAGCCCTTGGTCAAATCCAGTGTCGTGAAAAAACGAGCAGTGCCTAGCCGATCCAGGAGCTCGTCAAACCTGGGGCATCTAGTAGCCGTCAAAATGTGACACCTCATTTACCTTGCTTTAATCCACACAGACCCATCCTTCTTCCCTACCAGAACGATGGGGCTGCACCACGCACTGGGTGACTCTTTTATTACCCCTAACTCCAGCATAGACTTTAATTCTTCCCAAACCACTTTGTGTTTGTGTTCGGGCAGCCTATAGGGCCGAGACCGCACCATCACACCCGGGCTGGTCTCAATATGATGTTGGATGAGGTTCGTGCGGCCGGGTCGGGGGGAGAACACATCAGAAAAGCGGTGCTGCAGCCTGGCAACATCTGCTCTCTGTGCTAACGTGAGCTGATTGTCACAGAGGAGAAGGGAGGGCTGGGCGGAGCGCGGGATCTCCGGCCCGAGCTCCTCCTTCTCCTCGACCGCCGTCACCATGGAAACAGGCTCCGCCTCTTTCCATGCTTTCAGGAGGTTGAGGTGGTAAATTTGGGTGTCTCTGCCCCGGTCCGAACGACGGACCTCATAGTCCACATCACTCACTCGCCGTGTGACCACAAAGGGTCCTTGCCACTTGGCGAGTAATTTAGAGCTGGATGTCGGGAGTAATACAAGCCCTTTCTCTCCCGGTGAAAATTTCCTTAGCTGCGTCCCCGTTATACAAGCGCTAATGACGTTCCTGGGCCCGGAGCAAATTCTCGCGTGACAAGTGCCCCACCGTGTGGAGTTTTGCTCGCAGGTCCATAACGTATTGTGTTTCATTTTTGCTGGGGCTTGGACCTTCCTCCCAGCTTTCCTTAATGAGGTCCAAAACCCAGCGCGGCTTCCTGCCGTACAATAGTTCAAAGGGGGAAAAACCTCGTGGAGGCCTGGGTAACCTCACGCATTGCAAACAGCAGGGGATCCAACCATTTATGCCAATTTGGTTTGTCCTCGTGCACGAACTTACGGATCATGGATTTCATCGTCCTATTCAGCCACTCCACCAACCCGTCGGTCTGAGGGTGGTAGACCCTGGTCCGAATGGATTTGATCACCACTAATCCTTATAGCTCCTTTATCGTGCGTGACATAAAGGACATGCCCTGGTCAGTCAGAATCTCTTTCGGGATTCTGACTCGGGGGATGACCTGAAACAGCGCTTGCGCTACACTCTTTGCAGAGATGGAGCGCAACGGCACTGCTTCTGGATAACGAGTTGCGTAATCCACCAGGACTAGCGCAAAACGATATCCCCGTGTGCTCGGGTGAAATGGTCCGACGAGGTCCATGCCAATCCGCTCAAACGGGACCTCCATGAGTGGTAATGGGCGCAAAGGCGGCCTGGGGGTGGCCGCTGGATTGACCAGCTGGCAGTCCGGGCAGGCCGCGCACCAGCGGCGCACGTCTTCCCGGATGCCTGGCCAATAGAACCGGACCATTACCCGGTGGAGTGTCTTATCATACCCCGGCCATGGGGTGAAAGTGCGCCATTTCCCGACGGCGTTTCGGCACCAACAACTGGGTGATCTCCTCTCCTGTTTGAGTGTCACGACTCACACTGTAAAATCTATCTCTAATGACTGAAAAGTGAGGGAATACCCGCGCTGTTCCTGGGCGCACCAGCTGACCATTGATGGAAATCACTTGGTTCCAGGCCGAGCGCAGAGTGTCATCCCGAGACTGCTCGAGGGGGAAATCCTCCGTGGGGTACCAGTTGGGGGAAGGGGGGGGGGCCCCGCCGGTTTCCCCTCGGCAGTGTCGGATGAACCCGCGTCGCCGCTGAGAACCGTGCAGATATTCCCCTTTCCCACTGGTCGTAAACGCACTCCTACACAATGCGTCACTAAATTGTTAAACCCCGCCCAATTGGTACCCAGCAATAAGGGGTGCGTAAGGTGCGCACTTACAGCAACCTTGACACTATGCTTTTGTTCGGCATATTGAATTTCCACCAGCACCACAGGGTATTCAAACACATCCCCATGAACACATCTAATTTTCACCCGTGCTGCCTGCCTCAAAGCCCCGGGTCGAACCAGGTTCTGGTGGATCATGGACTGCTCGCAGCCCGAATCCACCATCGCCTGGTGGGTACTCCCTTGTATCCTTACCGTAATACAGTAAATCTCACCCGGGCCGGGAGAGGGGGCCTGCCTCACCTACACGGGTGGAGGTCCCTGACGCACGTGACCGGGCTGCTCATGCCTCCAGCACGCCTGCCCAGGCGTTTGAGGGGCCGTCTGCGTGGGAAGCACTGTATCCGCAGCAGCCGGGACCTGCAAGGCAGCACAAGAAAAAGAGTCAGTTGTGCGCAGCCGCAGGACCGGCGGCGCCGCGTCCTATCGCTGTGCGCTCTTCCTGCGAGGTGCCGGTGCCTCTCCTCCCTCCGTGCCTCGCGCTGCACCGCCAGGTGGTCCTCCACCAACGTCACTGCAGCGGCCAGGTCTCGTGGCCGGTGGTACCGCACCCAGGCCGATGTCCGCGCCGGGATGGCCTCCAGGAACTGCTCCAGGACCAGCTGATCCATCACCTGGATGTCGGCCTCGCCCGGCTGTAGCCAGCGCGTCGCCGCATCCCGGAGCTGCTGCCCCAACACGAACGGGCGGTCCTCCGGCTTCAGGCGCATTGTCCAGAACCGGCGTCGGTGGTCCTCGGCGGTGCAGCCGGTCCGGTCCAGCGCCGCCCGCCTCAGGTCCGGGAAGCACACGCGGGAGGCCGTCGGTAGGCTAAGCGCTGCTCTCTGAACCTCACCCGCCAGTAGCGGCAAGAGTCGCACTCCCCACTCCTCTTCCGGCCACGCGCATGCCTCCGCCGTGACCACAAAAATGTCTATGAAGGCATGAGGTCCTAATTTTTCCCCATGTGCTGCATGGAGACGGCCGCTGATGTCGGTGGTGCCGCTCCCACCCGGTCCGCCAGCGCCTGCAAGATTTGGTTCTGCTGGGCCACTTGTTGGCGGACCGCCTCCAGCTGTCGATGGCTGGCGGCTGTCACCTCCGCAAGAATGTTCGTCAATGCTGCCAGGGGGTCGGCTTCCATCTCCTCTGGTGGTCCGGTTTGTTGGGCGCCAAATTGTAGAGGTTGCCCTCTAGTGGGTTTCTCTGACCACCACACACTGCCACGAGATCCTAGATTTCAGGGTACAACACTTTTATTTTCATAAATAGTGCAAAGCTTTTTCTTTCTAGCAAAATGTATTTTTCTGAGTCCGTGTCTTTCTCTCTCTCTCTGGCTCCCACTCCAACTCCAACTACTCGTCTCGTACCGGCTGCTGCTAATAAAGGCGACAGGTGATTAGACAACAAGGCACAGCCGGGCAATCTACTCACCTGTCGCTGTCTTCGAGGCCGGTCCTTGCACACCCCGTTCCACGACAGGCCCGCAGGCCACGGCCCCCTCCACAACATTATTCACCCAACTTTAGTTATTAGAGAGTTCCGGTCGGACGTTTTTTCACGGGACACATTTCCGGTGTTGTTGTTTCCGGATGAGGAGATGCTGCTCCGTTATTAATTGATTGAAGTCTGAATGTCATTAAAACAGTTAGCTCCATCTTTTGACACTTCTTCCACTCCCGTCCTTGCACGCTACACCGCTACAACAAAGATGACGGGGAGAAGACGCTGCCGAAGGTGAGGCACTTTAATAAGACCGCCCACAAAACGGCGCATCCGGAAGCGACTGTCAGAAAGCGACTTGAAGATGATGTGTAAAACATCATCTATGCAACATTTTGACCAAAGTACCACCATTACATGCTATGTAGACCACAAGGAAGTGTTTTAAATTAGAAAAATAACAACAATATAACTCCTTTAATGCGCCTTATAATCTGGTGCGCCTTACATATGAAAAAAAAACATTCATCGGCAGTGCACCTTATAATCCGGTGCGCCCTATGGTCCGGAAAATACGGTATATCGGCCTGCATCTAAAATCTAGGATATAAGAACTCCGATACAAGCTTCTTGTGAGCTTATAAGACGAATACAAAAGGTTATTTTCATTTGAGAGCCTTTTAAGAGTCCTGACAATGAAATACAATTATTTGCAAATCATTTTCTACTTATATTCAATTGAATAGACTGCAAAGACAAGATATTTCACACTGAGAAACTTATTTTGTTTTTGCAAATAATCATGAATTTAGAATTTAACGGCAGCAACACATTGCAAAAAAGTTGTCACAGGGGCATTTTTACCACTGTGTTACATGGCCTTTCCTTTTAACAACACTCAGTAAAGGTTTGGGAACTGAGGAGACACATTTTTGAAGTGGAATTATTTCCCATTCTTGCTTGATGTACAGCTTAAGTTGTTCAACAGTCTTCCTTCTCATATTTTAGCCTTCATATTGCACCACACATTTTCAGTGTCTGGACTACAGGCAGGCCAGTCTAGTACCCGCACTCTTTTACTACGAAGCCACGCTGTTGTAACACGTGGCTTGGCATTGTCTTGCTGAAATAAGCAGGGGCGTCCATGATAACGTTGCTTGGATAGCAACATATGTTGCTCCAAAAGCTGTATGTACCTTTCAACATTAATGGTGCCTTGACAGATGTGTAAGTTACCCATGTCTTGGCCACTAATACACCCCCATACCATCACACATGCTGCCTTTTACACTTTGCGCCTAGAACAATCCGTTCTTTTCCTCTTTGGTCCGGAGGACACGACGTCCACAGTTTCCAAAAAAATTGGAAATGTGAACTCGTCAGACCACAGAACACTTTTCCACTTTGCATCAGTCCATCCTAGATGAGCTCGGGCCCAGCAAAGCCGGCAGCGTTTTTGGGTGTTGTTGATAAATGGCTTTGGCTTTGCATAGTAGAGACTGAGCATTTCATGGAAGCTGCTTTTATACCCTATCATGGCATCCACCTGTTCCCAATTAGCCTGTTCACCTGTGGGATGTTCCAAAAAAAGTGTTTGATGAGCATTCCTCAACTTTCTCAGTCTTTTTTGCCACTTGTGCCAGCTTTTTTAAAAACATGTTGCAGGTATCAAAATCCACATGAGCTAATATTCGCAAACAATAACACAGTTTTCCAGTGTGAACATGAAATATCTTGTCTTTGCATCATTTTCTACTTATATTCAATTGAATAGACTGCAAAGACAAGATATTTCATGTTCACACTGAGAAACTTATTTTGTTTTTGCAAATAATCATGAATTTAGAATTTAATCTATTCAATTGAATATAAGTTGAAAATGATTTGTTGTATTCTCTTTTTATTTAGCATTTACACAACATGACAACTTCACTGCTTTTGGGGTTTGTATTCTTAACCTCCTTGACCTTGGGGCCCAACTCTTCCACTACAGAGGGGCCCAGGGCCCACTCAAATATTAATATATATTATTTTTAAAGTTGATCATATTCAATAATCTAACCTACTTACAGTTTACAAGCTTGTCAAATGATATGAATATATTGCGTTCATTACTATCGAGGCTTAGGTCAGGCTAATTACAACAATAAACATACTGCAAAATTACGAGGCACTAAAATAAAAATGTTCTAACAAAGTTGATAATAAATAAAAATATGTTGGGTTTTTTATATATATAAACTGTTATTACAATGAAAGTGCAAATGAAAATACAGCTTTAACACTTTAGTCATAATTTTTGCGCTGAAGAAACTTCTCTATGACTTCAGCTCCAGACTTCTTCTGTTTGTTTGATGTCGTCATTACTGCCACAAGTGGTGGGAAAGTGTATTACAGTGCTCCTCCAGGGGGTGGGATTAAGAAACACCGGCAGGGATTTTTTAACCTTTTTGACCTCCGGGGCCCAACTCTTCCACTACAGAGGGGCCCGGGGCCCCACTCAAATATTAATACTGAATTAGTAATTTTACTATCGATTGGTATTTAATAATTATATCTGATATTATAACCTTGTCAAATGATAAGAAAGCATGTGTTCATCACAAAGATTATTATTCATTTCACACAAAAACCTTAGGATTAGGTCAGGCTGATTAGAACAATAAGTACTAACCAAATATACTGCATAAGAAGGGGCTCATAAAAACTAAATATGCTAAATTAACGATAAATAACAATAAACGTTTCTTAAATAAACTGTCAATAACATTTAAGTGCAAATAAAAATACAGTTTCACCACTTGAGTCATAATTTTTGCACTGAAGAAACTCCTATGACTTTAGCTCCAGACTTCTTCTGTTTGTTTGATGTCGTCATTACTGCCCCAAGTGGTGGGAAAGTGTATTATAGCTGAGCACCTGTCTAAAGATAAAGTCAATAAAAATGAAAATATTGTAAACAATTACGAATTAACTCTGCGATTAATCGCGATCAAACATTTGAATGGTCAGGCAGACCCAAACCCTCGAGTCACGTTTCTGTGATTGTCGTCGGGGGGCTGGGCCGAAGCGGGGCGTCTGTGGCTCATGGCGATACCAGAGTGATATCACTCCTTGATCTCTCCCCGGTCTTGACTCCACTTCTTATAGAGCGAGATTCTGACTTTAGCGGGGCGGGAGTTGGGCGAGCGCGGTCAGCAGCGGGGGACGCCTGTGGACAGCTGAAAGGGGGGATGGTAGTTCGATACCCGAAATAGACACGGTGAGGGATAAATAGCTGCCGTCGACGCCACTCTCAGGAGGACCCCCCCCTACCCCCGGTGGGCATCTCACTGCAATGCACCATGGGTATCACCTGTCTGTGTGTGTGTCACTTGGTAACACAAGTCGACTCCCGTGTTTTATTTCACTTCTGACTGTCCCACACTTGCCAATTAAAGCCCGTTTTTGTACACATCTGCCGACTCATCACTTTCTCTTTGTCTTCCAGTGCTGCAGTTGAGGATCCAGAACCGAAGGCAGAGTGAGATCCATGCGGACCCCGGTTAGTTTTCGTCCCGCTTGTGATGCTACGTACGTCTACGTGAGGAACGGGAGTCATGTGGCCCCACTTGTGGCTTTTTTACCCGACACATGAAACGTGACTTATTAGACTGTTGAATAACTTAAAAATGTGCTTTGCAGCAATTTTAATTTTGACAGCAGTTGATATGTGGAGTGGCACTTTCCATTATTTTCAGCAGACTGCGTTGCAAAATGATTAACCCCCTCTTCCTCTCACACGAGATCCACCCAGTAATTGATACAATTATAATCCTCCTGTGCATGAATTTAGAGTAAATTGTAACTGGTCTGATTTTTAACGTTACATATACATTTATTGTTTTCTTTTTCTCAGGCTCAAAATCCTCTACTTCCTGTCAGGATAAAGAGATGGACAAGAGTGGCGCTCTGGTGAGTAGCGTCGTGCTCTTTGGCTCCGCCTTCAACGCTGTAATAACTTCACACGTGATTATTATCTAATTTTTGATGTTATTTTCCTATTTGTGAAAAACCCGATGCAGCGTTTAACAGACGAGGGCGCCGCCCAGAAGACGCCCCCTAGTGGCGTCAAGGCTGAAACTGCACAAGGTGATGCCCCGCCCACTTCCACGTCTTTCTCGCCAAACATTGACCATCTTCACCTTCCTCCGATACGTCCCTCAGAAAGGAGCGACTGCGGCGTCCCCAGGCAGAGGAAGTCTCGCCGGGTCCAGGACCTCAGAGAGGGGATCCAAGATCCACCTGGACCACAGGGGCGCAGAGACAAACCGCCCCCGGGGAACGGCGCCGCCGTTTTCCCGCCCGCCGCGGACGTCTTTGAAGATGACGTCTCCCGCTGCTCCGCCACTTCCTCCTCTGCCTCCTCGCTGAGGGCTCGGCAGGCGGCGGCCGTGGCAACAGCGGATAGCCAATCACAGAGTGACTTGTCGTCTGCGGCCACGCCCCTCAACCACAGCCCGGGTCACACTCAGGTAAGGAAACGGGGCATCCAGATGTTGATATCCAAAATCGGTCCGATATTATCAAAAAGTGCGTGATTGTATGAGCTTGCAGGTAAAATGTGTGATGTCAGGTGCGATACAAGCAGTCCTGCAGCGTGTTTACTTGTGTGTGATATCATGTGCGATACAAGCAGTCCTGCAGCATGTTTACTTGTGTGTGTGGTATCATGTGCGATACAAGCAGTCCCGGAAGGTGTTTACTTGTGTGTGATATCATGTGCGATACAAGCAGTCCTGCAGAGTGTTTACTTGTGTGTAATATTATGTGTGATACAAGCAGTCCTGGAAGGTGTTTACTTGTGTGTGATATCATGTGCGATACAAGCAGTCCTGGAAGGTGTTTACTTGTGTGTGATATCATGTGCGATACAAGCAGTCCTGCAGGGTGTTTACTTGGGTGTGATATCATGTGCAAAACATGCAGTCCTGCAGCGTGTTTACTTGTGTGTGATAACATGTGCGATACATGCAGTCCTGCAGAGTGTTTACTTGTGTGTAATAATAATGTGCGATACAAGCAGTCCTGCAGAGTGTTTACTTGTGTGTAATAATAATGTGCGATACAAGCAGTCCCGGAAGGTGTTTACTTGTGTGTGATGTCATGTGCGATACAAGCAGTCCCGGAAGGTGTTTACTTGTGTGTGATATCATGTGCGATACAAGCAGTCCTGCAGAGTACTTGTGTGTGATATCATGTGCGATACAAACAGTCTTGCAGCGTGTTTACTTGTGTGTGATATAATGTGCGATACAAGCAGTCCTGCAGAGTGTTTACTTGTGTGTAATATTATGTGTGATACAAGCAGTCCTGGAAGGTGTTTACTTGTGTGTGATATCATGTGCGATACAAGCAGTCCTGCAGGGTGTTTACTTGGGTGTGATATCATGTGCGATACATGCAGTCCTGCAGCGTGTTTACTTGTGTGTGATAACATGTGCGAAACAAGCAGTCCTGCAGAGTGTTTACTTGTGTGTGATAACATGTGCGAAACAAGCAGCCTTGGAAGGTGTTTACTTGTGTGTGGTATCATGTGTGATACAAGCAGTCCCGGAAGGTGTTTACTTGTGTGTGATATCATGTGCGATACAAGCAGTCCTGCAGAGTGTTTACTTGTGTGTAATATTATGTGTGATACAAGCAGTCCTGGAAGGTGTTTACTTGGGTGTGATATCATGTGCGAAACATGCAGTCCTGCAGCGTCTTTACTTGTGTGTGATAACATGTGCGATACAAGCAGTCCTGCAGAGTGTTTATTTGTGTGTAATAATAATGTGCGATACAAGCAGTCCCGGAAGGTGTTTACTTGTGTGTGATATCATGTGCGATACAAGCAGTCCCGGAAGGTGTTTACTTGTGTGTGATATCATGTGCGATACAAGCAGTCCTGCAGAGTACTTGTGTGTGATATAATGTGCGATACAAACAGTCTTGGAAGGTGTTTACTTGTGTATGGTATCATGTGCGATACAAGCAGTCCCGGAAGGTGTTTACTTGTGTGTGATATCATGTGCGATACAAGCAGTCCTGCAGAGTGTTTACTTGTGTGTAATATTATGTGTGATACAAGCAGTCCTGGAAGGTGTTTACTTGGGTGTGATATCATGTGCGAAACATGCAGTCCTGCAGCGTGTTTACTTGTGTGTAATAATAATGTGCGATACAAGCAGTCCCGGAAGGTGTTTACTTGTGTGTGATATCATGTGCGATACAAGCAGTCCCGGAAGGTGTTTACTTGTGTGTGACATCATGTGCGATACAAGCAGTCCTGCAGAGTGTTTACTTGTGTGTAATATTATGTGTGATACAAGCAGTCCTGGAAGGTGTTTACTTGTGTGTGATATCATGTGCGATACAAGCAGTCCTGCAGGGTGTTTACTTGGGTGTGATATCATGTGCAAAACATGCAGTCCTGCAGCGTGTTTACTTGTGTGTAATAATAATGTGCGATACAAGCAGTCCCGGAAGGTGTTTACTTGTGTGTGATATCATGTGCGATACAAGCAGTCCCGGAAGGTGTTTACTTGTGTGTGATATCATGTGCGATACAAGCAGTCCTGCAGAGTACTTGTGTGTGATATCATGTGCGATACAAACAGTCTTGCAGCGTGTTTACTTGTGTGTGATATCATGTGTGATACAAGCAGTCCTGCAGAGTGTTTACTTTTGTGTAATATTATGTGTGATACAAGCAGTCCTGGAAGGTGTTTACTTGTGTGTAATATTATGTGTGATACAAGCAGTCCTGGAAGGTGTTTACTTGTGTGTGATATCATGTGCGATACAAGCAGTCCTGCAGGGTGTTTACTTGGGTGTGATGTCATGTGCGACACATGCAGTCCTGCAGCGTGTTTACTTGTGTGTGATAACATGTGCGAAACAAGCAGTCCTGCAGTGTTTACTTGTGTGTAATAATAATGTGCGATACAAGCAGCCTTGGAAGGTGTTTAATTGTGTGTGGTATCATGTGCGATACAAGCAGTCCCGGAAGGTGTTTACTTATGTGTGATATCATGTGCGATACAAGCAGTCCTGCAGAGTGTTTACTTGTGTGTAATGTTATGTGTGATACAAGCAGTCATGGAAGGTGTTTACTTGTGTGTGATATCATGTGCGATACAAGCAGTCCTGCAGGGTGTTTACTTGGGTGTGATATCATGTGCGAAACATGCAGTCCTGCAGCGAGTTTACTTGTGTGTGATAACATGTGCGAAACAAGCAGTCCTGCAGAGTGTTTACTTGTGTGTAATAATAATGTGCGATACAAGCAGTCCCGGAAGGTGTTTACTTGTGTGTGATATCATGTGCGATACAAGCAGTCCTGCAGGGTGTTTACTTGTGTGTAATAATAATGTGCGATACAAGCAGTCCCGGAAGGTGTTTACTTGTGTGTTATATCATGTGCGATACAAGCAGTCCTGCAGGGTGTTTACTTGTGTGTGATATCATGTGTGATACAAGCAGTCCTGCAGAGTACTTGTGTGTGATATCATGTGCGATACAAACAGTCTTGCAGCGTGTTTACTTGTGTGTGATATCATGTGTGATACAAGCAGTCCTGCAGAGTGTTTACTTGTGCGTAATATCATGTATGATACAATCAGTCCTGGAGGGTGTTTACTTATGTGTGATATCATGTCCGATGCAAGTAGTCCTGGACAGTGTTTACTTGGGTGTGATATCATGTGCGATACAAGCAGTTCTGGAGGGTGTTTACTTACGTGTGATATCATGTGCGATACAAGCAGTCCCGGAAGGTGTTTACTTGTGTGTGATATCATGTGCGATACAAGCAGTTCTGAAGAGTGTTTACTTAAGTGTAATATCATGTGCGATACAAGCAGTTCTGGAGGGTGTTTACTTATGTGTGATATCATGTGCGATACAAGCTGTCCTGCAGCATGTTTACTTGTGTTTGATATCATGTGCGATACAATCACTCCTGCAGAGTGTTTACTTGTGTGTGATATCATGTACGATACAAGCAGCCCCAGAAGGTGTTTACTTGTGTGTGATATCATGTGCTATACAATCACTTCTACAGCGTGTTTACTTGTGTGTGATATCATGGGCGATACAAGCAGTCCTGCAGCGTGTTTACCTGTGTGTGACATCGTGTGCGATACAAGCGGTCCAAGAAAGTGTTTACTTGTGTGTCATATAAAGCGCGATACAATCATTCCTGCAACATATCTACTTGTGTGTGATATCATGTGCGATCCGAGCAGTCCTGAAGCCTGACACGTGTGCGATATCAAGTGCGATACAATCAGTCCTGAAGCGCGTTCACCTGTGTGTGATATCCTGTGCGATACAAGTAGTCCTGCAGCAGGTCAACTTTTATGGGATATCATGTGCGAGACAAGCAGTCCTGCAACATGTCTACTTGTGTGTTATATTATGTGCGATACAAGCAGCCCTGCAGCGGGTTTACATGTGTGTGATGTCATGTGTGATACAAGCAGTCATTTCAACACCTCCAAATTTGTTGATGAAAACAACAACAAAGATGAACATTCCAATGAAACAGCTAGAGCGTAATTAGTTTACTACTTACAGTATTAACACTTTTTAGGGCGCAACAAAAAAACCCACCATAAACTATACACTACTGCCATCTAGAGTCTTGGACTTGCAACTGTAATTGCAACTTATTGTCATACTTGCAGATGATAATATGACGATAATAAAATAAGATATAGGTGGACAGCAGTTATCACAATCATCCATCCATTTTCTACCGCTTGTCCCTTTTGGGATCGCGGGGGGTGCTGGAGCCTGTCAGCAAATTTGTAATTTTATTTAGCAATAAAATGTTGTATTTTTTTCGGTACCGTATCGGTTTAAAAATGAAAGATAGCCAACCCTAATCATGGTAATGACACACGAGGACAGGGCAGTATTCAAAAGTGTCGCTCCATCTTGTGGTCCTCGCTGGTAACTGCACTACTTGGCCCCAATGCAAGTGGATGGTCACGACTAGGAGCTACAAGTATACAATAGTAATAAAATAATAATAGTCTAAAAAATTATCTTGTGACTTCATTCACATCCTTACTGAAAAGTAACAACGCTGGTTGAAATAGTTTGTGTGGTTTTTGTGTTCAGGTTAATATGGAACATATTTTTAATGATGAATTATTTTTCATGAAAACTTTAAACGAGAGTTACTAATGTTGTTTTAAAAATATTTGCAATAAAAAATAAGATTTTTTTTTGTGGTCATTTTACTTGTTTTAGGGTAATTGTGTTATCTTATCATTGATCATTTTAAACATAATGGTACGTATAAAAAACAAACCCCCCAAAAAAGCAGGCTAAATATGAATAAAATAATTTTTAAATATAATCATTTTGCAATAATGGAATTTTTATTTGACTCTTCCCTCTAACTGTTTCAAAGAAAAATGAAAACTGTGTTGAAATTGTTTTGTTTTTGACGTTTTGAGTTGGATTCACACGGCACCATTCCTGGATGGATCTCGCGTGAGAGGAAGCGGGTGGGTGAGTCATTCCACACAGTCCGCTGAAAATGGTAGAAAGCGCCACCCTACATAGCAACCGATGCTGTGGTCAAAGTTGGAGTCGCCACAAAACATATTTTAGAATATGTTTTGTGGCGACTCCAATATCGCTATATCGCCCCGACTGGGGCGGTATAGCTCGGTTGGTAAAGTAGCCGTGCTAGCAACTTGAGGGTTCGACGTTCGATCCCCGCTTCCGCCATCCAAGTCTCTTCCGTTGTGTCCTTGGGCAAGACACTTTACCCACCTGCTCCCAATGACACCCACACTGCTTTAAATGTCACTTAGATATTGGGTTTCACTATGTAAAAGCGCTTTGAGTGACTAGAGAAAAGCGCTATATAATTTTAATTCACTTCACTTCACACAATATTCAACACTCTAGTTCCATCTGGTGGCCAAAGTGGACAGTGCAAGCCGGCATTTCGTCATGCTTCATGTGTCAGGTAAACCGCGACCAATGGGGCCATTTTAAATCCCGTTCCCACTTTGTGTTGTCTAATGCTTATTTTTCGTGTTTTACTTTTGTCGCTGTGTGTGGAGGCGACGCCGCTGAAGTGTCAACTGGTTGCATCAGCTCTGTTCTCTTTCATGTATTTTATGTCCTTTGTCTTCTTTGTTTCCCTCGAGAGTTGTTTTTTTTTTACCTTATTTTTTCGTGGACTGCACTGCAACCACACCATTTTCTCATTGTGGGATAGTCTTGGTCCAGTAAGGACTGGACCAAGACCCTCCACGGTTCTCAGCCACTAGGGGGCGTATATTCAGGAAGTACATTTTGTTTGTATCACACTTTCTTTAGTTTTTACACATTTCTTATCCCTTTAGACTGGTTTGGCGTTTCTACCGGCAACCGAGGGAATCAGTTCACCAATGAGCAACTCCACGGCGACCACCAGCAGACCAACCGGGATCTTCCTGATCTCTCAGACCACGCCGCTGCTGCCAAAGGTACGGTGGGAGAAATATCTTTGACACACGGAACGTGTGCGCCGTTTATTCAACCAAAGAGCAGAAGAATCCTGTTACACAAAGCGACTCAAAATGGCGGTCACAACAAACCCCCACCTTTGGGTAAATCTCGACGGTCACTTACTCACTCTTAACTGCAAATATGTATGTAAACAAGAACAACATTGTTATGTGCACAATAAAACAATGGCAGTGAATAATGACGACAAAGTCAAGTAAACAGGTGTGGTGAATTATGTCCTCAAAGCAACCGCTACACACATCCCCCCAGAATTCGCCATCCCAAAAAAAAGAAACAGTCAATGGACAGGGGCATAGACGAGCCGGCCAGACCGGGTGCGCTGGACTGGTACCAACGGCGGGGAGTCTGCAGGGGGTACCGGCATGGCATCTGCACTGTTGAAGGTCCGCGGAAGGATGTGGAAAATTATCATGGGGCACAGGCATAGCGGGCAGACGACCCAGGCGCTGGGGTATGGCCATGGTAACCGGCTGGCCCTGTCTACATTAAGCCGGATAACTCCTTAAACAAATAATGATTTAGCCTAAAAAGCTTAATAATGACCTGCTCAGTGGCCTTGTGGTTAGTGTGTCCGCCCTGAGATCGGTAGGTTGAGTTCAAACCCCCAGACTTCCCTCTCCCCAGCCACTTCGTCCAGCTCTTACCGGGGGATCCCGAGGCGTTTCCAGGCTAGCCGGGAGACATAGTCTTCCCAACGTGTCCTGGGTCTTCCCCGTGGCCTCCTACCGGTCGGACGTGCCCTAAACACCTCCCTAGGTGGCATCCTGACCAGATGCCCGAACCACCTCATCTGGCTCCTCTCCACGTGGAGGAGCAGCGGCTTTACTTTGAGCTCCTCCCGGATGGCAGAGCTTCTCACCCTATCTCTAAGGGAGAGTCCCGCCACCCGGCGGAGGAAACTCATTCCGGCCGCTTGTACCTGTGATCTTGTCCTTTCGGTCATAACCCAAAGCTCATCACCATTGGTGGATTCCGGCCGCTTGTACCTGTGATCTTGGCCTTTCGGTCATAACCCAAAGCTCTTTACCATTGGTGAGGATGGGAACGTAGATCGACCGATAAATTGAGAGCTTGAATTTTATTTAAGAACTTGCACACAAAGCAACACTGGAGGTGACTATGACGTGTGCATTTTCCACGCATGCGTACTAGGTCGCCTTGGACAGAGGGGGTCTTAAACGACGGCATTGAGTGTGTGTGGACAGGGATAAGGTTAGGTGGGTTATACCCTGTATAACCTTAGCCAGCTTAGTGTAGAAGGGGCCTAAGATCCAAGTGGGCCGCTTTAAGCCGGTCCACCGTGATTCGTTCAGACCGACCCCCGACATCCAACAGGCAATGTTGTCTCCGCTCTCGAGGACGCGGAATGGCCCATCGTAAGGAGGCTGGTGGGGGCCGCGGTGGGTGTCGTGGCGAACAAAAACAAATGCCGCCCTTCGTAAAGGAGCGGGAACATGAGACGGCGTAAGGCGATGTTGGGGGCAAAAACCTTGGCGCCATCGAGGAGAGCAGCTCGCTGCTCACCGGCGGACCAGGGTGCCGTAGTGTTAGGAATAAAGTCACCTGGCACTCGCAAAGGCTGGCCATACCCCAACTCTGGGGGAAGTCCGAAGCCTCAGCATCACCTAAGGGAGTTTGTCTACCCAATCGCTGTCTTGAGCACTGCCTTCATGGACCGGTTAAACCGCTCACACATACCATTGGCCTGTGGGTGATACGCCATCGTGTGGTGGAGTTTCACTCCCAAGCTCTCCGCCACAACAGCCCAGAGCTCAGAAGGGAACTGGGAGCCCCGGTCGGATGAGATGTCCGACGGGGTACCGAAACGGGCAACCCACGTCCTAATAAACGCGCGCGCCACCTCTACGGAGGTGGCTGACATCAGAGGTACTGCCTCCGGCCAGCGGGTGGTACTGTCGACCATCTTGAGGAGGTATATGCACCTGCGCGAAGATGGGAGAGGCCCGACCAGGTACACGTTGACATGGTCAAAACGGCGTTCCGGAACCATAACGGTGCCAGTGGAGCCCTGGTGTGGCAGAGCCCCTGCAAGGAAAAAAGGCATATAAGCTCTCACCGCATCGGAAAGTTGGAATGTCCTTAAGAGGTGAGCCTTCAACGTGAGACACTTGTTCCCCTCCGGTGGACGCGTAAGGACGCTAACCACTCTGGTTGTCGTTGCACTCACGAGGGAGGAATAAAACGACATAATATAATTGTGTCGTCCTTGGTGATACCACGCAGCACAAACTGTGCTTCGGCCTGGGAAAACCATGCAGTCGCGGAAGATTCTCAGAACTCAGGCAGCTTCAGTGAAACTGCATTCATCATCATGGTCAATACAATAATATTCACTGAATGCGTTCAGTGAGGCCCTTTCATGGGCCCTAATAATGCTTGTTTTCAGAATAAAATACTTCTACCTTATAAGTCCTGCTGATTTCTAGATATAGACTTCTTAATGTAGGATGTCTTATCAAATAAAATGAACAAGAGATACTTTCAGAAGTTTTTGGTATTTTTTTTTTTTTTTAAATTCTACTCATGGAGAGGGGGCTTGACTCTGTGTATACCATTGACAGATTTCAGGGTCCTATCTGGTGGGAGGTCCACGGCTCGAATTTAACCACGGCAACCGCAGCAAAAGCCGCTACCGCTTTTAATGGAGAACATGTCATTTCATAGGCTAGCAAATGCATTAGTAAAACAGCCCCTAGTCTTCAATTCCTGTCACGTGTCACACTAAATGTCCATACTTTATAATCCGCCCACAATGATGGTCCACTGTTCAACCAAATTTGCTGACTGCTTGCTCTAAAGAAATGTAAACCTTCACCTTATGGACAACATGTTATTTTGTAGGCTGGCAGATACTACACTAGAAAAACAGCACATAGTCTACAACTCCTGTCACGTGTCACAATAAATGTCCAAACTTTATTATCCGCCCAAAATGACAGACCACTGTTCACCCGAATTTGCTGCATGCTTGCTCTAAACCTTCAACTTATGGAGAACATGTTATTTCGTAGGCTATCAGATACTACAATAGTAAAAACAGCACATGGTCTACAACTCCTGTCACATGTCACACTATATGTCCATACTTTATTATCCGCCCACAATGATGGTTCACCCAAAGTAGCTGCCTGCTCTCTCCAAAGAAATGAAAACCTTTACTTAATGGAGAACATGTTATTTCATAGGCTAGCAGATACATTTGTAAAACAGCACATAGTCTTCAACTCCTGTCACACTAAATGTACATACTTTATTATCCAATGATGCACCAGTGTTCACCCCAACTGGCTGCCTGCTTGCTCCAAATTATGGTAAACCCTACCTTATGGAGAACATGTCATATTGTAGGCTAGCAGATACTACATGAGTGAAAACAGCACAAAGTCTACAACTCCTGTCACGTGTCACACTAAATGTTTATACTCTATTATCCGCCCACAATGATGGACCACGGTTCACCCAAACTAGCTGCCTGCTTGCTCCAAAGTAATGAAAACCTTTACCTAATGGAGCACATGTTATTCCATAGGCTAGCACAGTGGTCCCCAACCACCGGGCCGTGGCCCGGTACCGGTCCGCGGACCGATTGGTACCGGGCCGCACAAGAAATTAAAAAAAAAACTTTTTTTTTTTTTAATGAAATCAACATAAAAAACACAATATATACATTATATATCAATGTAGATCAATACAGTCTGCAGGGATACAGTCCGTAAGCACACATGATTGTATTTATTTATGTAAAAAAAAATATATATATATATTTTTTTAAACCGTCCCCCCCCTGGTCCGTGGGACACATTTTCAAGCGTTGACCGGTCCGCAGCTACAAAAAGGTTGGGGACCACTGGGCTAGCAGATACATTTGTAAAACGGCACATAGTCTTCAACTCCTGTCACACTAAATGTCCATACTTTATTATTCAATGATGCACCAGTGTTCACCCAAACTGGCTGCCTGCTTGCTCCAAATTAAGGTTCGTATGGAGAACATGTTATTTTATAGGCTAGCATATACTACATTAGTGAAAACAGCAGAAAGTCTACAACTCCTGTCACTATGCATTGCGCAGCAGTAAACATTTTTACTTTCTTGCATCCCAATTAGTATTAGATATTATATTAATCATGCACATGCAAGTAGAATTTGCACACGTTTAAGGAGAGAAGTGAAGGTCCTCACCTTAACAAGATGTGATGCATTCATTACTGTCAAATTGCAGCCCTTGGGGAGCACGGCGCAGGTCAAGCACATGCACGCACTGCGTCGGAGCCAGCATGTGCCGTCATCTGGAGATTTGTTGGCCATTTGTTGAGACTTGAACTTTGACGCTGTCAGACATGAAAACAGCAGCGACACTCTCTGGTACCCGCTAACCTCAGACGCTGCTTTTCAACGTTCACAGACAGCTCGGCCTCCGAGTCCTTCCCCTTCCCTGACGTCCGCCTTCAACCTCAAGCACCTCGGTCGCTCACGGAAGCCGCGGGACAGCAAACCCAAAATGAAGAAACTCAAGTATCACCAGTACATTCCTCCGGACCAGAGAAGAGGTTCTGGGGTTGGAGGTAAAGTATTCCTTTCAACACAGATTCGTCAAAACTTGCTCTCGACCAGGGGTGTCCAAAAAAAATGCTTTTGATAATCTGTACATTTCGTGTTGTGCTAAAGGCTGGGGACCCATTTTCTTGGCTGAAATATTGTGTGTCCCCTTCTAACTTGGTGTGCAATCACATGTTAGTACATCAATTGAGAAAAAATAGTACATTATATTAATAACATCTTGTAATTAGATTTTTAATATTATTATTTTATCTTCTGATGGTTTAATTTAAAGGCCTACTGAAATTATTTTTTTGTATTTAAACGGGGATAGCAGATCCATTCTGTGTCATATTTGATCATTTTGCGATATTGCCATATTTTTGCTGAAAGGATTTAGTAGAGAACAACGACGATAAAGATCGCAACTTTTGGTTTCTGATTAAAAAAAAGCCTTGCCCCTACTGGAAGTAGCGTGACGTAGTCAGTTGAAAGGCTCCTCAAATTTTCCTATTGTTTTCAATGCAGCTAGAGCGATTCGGACCGAGAAAGCGACAATTACCCCATTAATTTGAGCGAGGATGAAAGATTTGTGGATGAGGAACGTGAGAGTGAAGGACTAGAATGCAGTGCAAGACATAACTTTTTTCGCTCTGACCGTAACTTAGGTACAAGCTGGCTCATTGGATTCCACACTCTCTCCTTTTTCTATTGTGGATCACGGATTTGTATTTTAAACCACCTCGGATACTATATCCTCTTGAAAATGAGAGTCGAGAACGCGAAATGGACATTCACAGTGACTTTTATCTCCACGACAATACATCAACGAAACACTTTAGCTACGGAGCTAACGTGATAGCATCGTGCTTAACTGCATATAGAAACAAAATAAATAAATCCCTGACTGGAAGGATAGACAGAAGATCAACAATACTATTAAACCATGTACATGTAAATACACGGTTAATGCTTCCCAGCCTGGCGAAGGTTAACAATGCTGTTGCTAACGACGCCATTGTAGCTAACTTAGCAACCGGACCTCACAGAGCTATGCTAAAAACATTAGCTATCCACCTACGCCAGCCAGCCCTCATCTGCTCATCAACACCCGTGCTCACCTGCGTTCCAGCGATCGACGGTGCGACGAAGGACTTCACCCGATCACAGATGCGGTCGGCAAGACGGAGGAAGTTAAGGTGAGTTCGCCGGCTGGCGCGTCTGCTATCCATCTCTGTCCTCCTGGTTGTGTTGCTGTAGTCCGCCGCTAATACACCGATCCCACCTACAACTTTCTTCTTTGCAGTCTTCATTGTTCATTAAACAAATTGCAAAAGATTCACCAACACACATGTCCAGAATACTGTGGAATTTTGAAATGAAAACAGAGCTTTTTTGTATTGTATTCAATGGGGTACCAATACTTCTATGAACCGTTTACGTCACACGCATACGTCATCATATCTAGATGTTTTCAACCGGAAGTGTGGCGGGAAATTTAAAATTGCACTTTATAAGTTAACCCGGCCGTATTGGCATGTGTTGCAATGTTAAGATTTCATCATTGATATATAAACTATCAGACTGCGTGGTCGGTAGTAGTGGGTTTCAGTAGGCCTTTAACACCAATTTGAGCATTTTAAAACTCTGCCAGACTCAATTAATTTATTCAGAAAGTAAAAATAACGACAAATATAGATAGAGAACTATTAACCGCAACATGTAAGTGTAAAAACCCCATAATGATTTGTACATTTTCTCAATGTGCTCGGTCTATTTTTAAACACAGAAAACAATCTGAAGTGGTCTTAATTTTTATGTTATCATGCCGTGATTTCACCAGTCCAGCCCACTTGGGAATAGATTTTCCTCCATGTGGCCCCTCAGCTAAAATGAGTTTGACACCTCTGCTCTAGATCAACTAGATCTATCTGTCAATATAAAGTTGTATTTGTTTATGTTGTATGCCTTTTTTGTTCAAGAAAACCCAGTTTTTGTAGCAAAAACACAAAATATGCAATATTCACTCACAAAAATGTCAAAATTTAATGGACCCTTAAATAGGTACAACATTGAATCTGATTCATTATTTTTTTGTATGCAAAGGCTTTAAAAAAAAAAATCAGACAAAAATTATAATTTTTTTTTTTTTTTTCACTTTCAACGCTTAAAGCTCTCAATCAACTTTAGATCTGTCAATATAAAGTTTTATGCCTTTTTTAATCAAGAAAACCCTGTTTTTTAATGGCAAAAACACAAAATATGCAATATTTACCCCAAAAAATGTCAAGTAAGTGGACCCTTAAATATGTCATTATTCATAACAACATTGATTTTGATTCATTCTTTTTTTTGTGTGAAAAGGCTTTAAAAAAAAAATCTGTCTAAAATTCTCAGCGATACAAAAGGGCCCCACTAATGAAAGTTTTAAAATAAAGTGACATTATTTTTTCAGTTTAAACACTTAAATCTCTAGAAATCAACTTTAGATCCATCTGTCAATATAAAGTTCTTTCTTTGTTTTATGCCTTTTTTGTTCAAGAAAACCCTGTTTTTATGGCAAAACCACAAAATAAGCAATATTTACCCCTTATCTAAATTGAATGTGATGTGAAGTAAGTGGACCCTTAAAGGCCTACTGAAACCCACTACTACCAACCACGCAGTCTGATAGTTTATATATCAATGATGAAATCTTATCATTGCAACACATGCCAATACGGCCGGGTTAACTTATAAAGTGCAATTTTAAAATTCCTGCCACACTTCCGGTTGAAAAACTCCTTTGGATATTAATTATGCGCGTGACGTCAGAAAATCTACGGAAGTGGTTGGACCCCATCGGACACGATAGAAAAACCTCTTGTTTTCTTCGACAAAATTCCACAGTATTCTGGACATCTGTGTTGGTGAATCTTTTGCAATTTGTTTAATGAACAATGGAGGCTGCAAAGAAGAACGTTGTAGGTGGGATCGATCGGTGTCTTAGCGGCTAAGTACAATACTTACAGCAACACAACAAGGACTACTTACTTAGAAGACGCCTAGCCGATGCTTGCCGCCAAACCCACGGATGAAGTCCTTCGTCGCGCCGTTGATCGCTGGAATGCAGGTGAGCACGGCTGTTGATGGGAAGATGAGGGCTGGATGGCGTAGGTGGAGCGCTAATGTTTTATCATAGTTCTGTGAGGTCCGGTTGCTAAGTTGCTTAATTAGCCTTAGCGTCGTTAGCAACAGCATAGTTAAGCCTTACCAGGCTGAGAATTTTTAACCGTGTAGTTACATGTACATGGTTTTATAGTATTGTTGGTCTTCTGTCTATCCTTCCAGTCAGGGGTTTATTTATTTTGTTTCTATCTTCATTTGAGAACGATGCTATCACGTTAGCTCAGTAGCTAAGTGTGTCACCGATGTATTGTCTTGGAGATAAAAGTCACTTTAAATGTCCATTTCGCGTGCTCGACTCTCATTTTCAAGAGGATATAGTATCCGAGGTGGTTTAAAATACAAATCCGTGATTCACAATAGAAAAAGGAGAGAGTGTGGAATCCAATGAGCCAGCTTGTACCTAAGTTACGGTCAGAGCGAAAAAAGATACGTCCATCACTGCCTCTCAAGTCCTTCACTGTAACGTTCCTCATCTACGAATCTTTCATCCTCGCTCAAATTAATGGGGTAATCGTCACTTTCTCGGTCCGAATCTCTCTCGCTCAATTGTAAACAATGGGGAATTGTGAGGAATACTAGCTCCTGTGACGTCACGCTACTTCCGGTACAGGCAAGGCTTTTTTTTTATCAGCGAGCAGAAGTTGCGAACTTTATCGTCGATTTTCTCTACTAAATCCTTTCAGCAAAAATATGGCAATATCGCGAAATGATCAAGTATGACACATAGAGTGGATCTGCTATTCCCGTTTAAATAAAAAAAAATCATTTCAGTAGGCCTTTAAATTGGTCAATAATTCATAACAACATTGATTTTGACTCATTATTTTTTTGTGCAAAGGGTTTAAAAAAAAGACCCAATAAAATTTTCAGGAATACAAAAGGGCCCCACCCATAAAAGTTTCAAAATGAAATCATACGTATTTTTTCCACTTTCAAAACAAAAATCTCTTCATCAACGTTAGATCTATTCGTTGATTATACATTTTTATTATTGTCTTTATGTTTAATTTTTTTTTAATTGTATCCCTTTTAAATGGCAATAATAATATGCAATATTTTCCCCTCAAAAAATATTTCAAAGAGGAATATTTGCTGCAAAATAATTACTAGGTCAACAATTCATAAGAACACTGATTTTGAGTCATTATTATTTTTTGAGTAATGACAGTTTTAAAGTAAAAAAACAACAACAACAACAGCCTGCTTGGCAGCTTTGTGTTATTAGAGTCAACATTGCAACTTTTTCTCGTAACATTTCACCTGTTTGCTCTTTTATTCCACTTTTTTTTCTGTATGAGAATATTTAGAATGGGCTGTTGAAAAACAAGCTGCGGGCCACAAATCTCCCCCCTCCTCCTTCCTGGTGCCCGCACTTTGGACACCTCTGCTCTATGGTTTCAATGCTTACCATGAATTGATTAACGTGGACCCCGACTTAAACAAGTTGAAAAACTTATTGGGGTGTTACCATTTAGTGGTCAATTGTACGGAATATGAACTGTATTGTGCAATCTACTAATAAAAGTTTAAATCAATCAATCAATCTGTCTTCTTTCAAGGGGAAGGAAGCAAACAGAGGAGCCCTCCTTCCCAGCCTCTAGACCCTGCTTATTCCCATCTGGTCAAGCAGCAGCAGGTCTTTCTGCAGTTGCAAATCATTCAGAACCAGCAGCAGCAAGAACAACAAGTCACTGTTGTGCACAGGTAACCTTTAGTAGTCATCTTGAAAAGTACTAAAACTGAAATACTTCTGTCCAATCCCTGCAACTTCCCTGCACATTTTGACCAATCAGCTTCATTTTCGCATTTAACCGACCGACTGTTCATCCAAACTGATGTTTGTGTAGACAACAACGTGTAACGATATATGATAAAATGGCAACCAAGGTAATCAGAAAGGTTAACCAACGAACGAGATTTCTCTACAGAATCGCCTCTCTGGTCAACAAAAGCACCTTGAGGATTCTGGCGGGAACTCTCGTTCAACCCTTTTTCGATTACGCATGGTACCCTAGCACCTCCAAAACCCTCAAATCTAAACTCCAAACATCTCAGAACAAGCTAGTCAGGTTACTTCTAGACCGCCACCCCAGATCCCACCTCACTCCTACCCACTTCTCTAAAGTGGGCTGGCTCAAGGTTGAGGACAGAGTTAAACAACTTGCACTGAGCCTAGTCTATAAAATCCACTACACCTCCCTGATACCGAAGTACATGTCAAACTACTTCCTTAACGTAAATGACCGCCATAACCACAACACCAGGGGGAGCTCCACTAACCACGTTAAACCCAGATTCCGAACTAACAAAGGTCTTAACTCATTCTCTTTCTATGCCACATCAATGTGGAATGCGCTCCCAACAGGTATAAAAGAAAGGGCATCTCTATCCTCCTTCAAAACCGCACTAAAAGTTCACCTCCAGGCAGCTACAACCCTAAACTAACACCCTCCCCGGATTGCTAATCATCAAATGTAAACAATCAAATGCAGATACTTTTTCTTATGCCTTCTGATCTCTCTCTCTCTCTCTCGCTCTCTTTCTCTCTCTCTATATGTCCACTACTTGCTGTCCATATCCTACCCCCCACCCCCTCCACACCCCTGATTGTAAATAATGTAAATAATTCAATGTGATTATCTTGTGTGATGACTGTATTATGATAGTATATATCTGTATCATAAATCAATTTAAGTGGACCCCGACTTAAACAAGTTGAAAAACTTATTCGGGTGTTACCATTTAGTGGTCAATTGTACGGAATATGTAATTCAGTGTGCAACCTACAAATAAAAGTCTCAATCAATCAATCAAAACCCCCAATTCGGACCTAGCATCACTCCGTCGTGGTGAAAAAGGAACTGAGCCGCAAGGCGAAGCTCTCAAATCACCGGCCGATCTATGTCCCAATCCTCACCTATAGTCTTGAACTTTGGGTTATGAGCGATAGGACAAGATCGCAGGTTTAAGCGGACGAAAATAGTTTCCTCCGTCGGGTGGTGAGGCTCTCCCTTAGAGATAGGGTGAGAAGCTATGTCATTCGGGAGGAGCCCAGAGTAAAGCTGCTGCTCCTTCTACACTAAGCTGGCTAAGTATCTAGGGTATGTCCCCCCCGAACCTTATACAAGTTCCCACACACACACAATGCGGAAAACGTGCACGTCATAGTTGCTTTGTGTGCAAGTTCTTAAATTAAATTTAACTCATCTGAACAATATCCAGTGTTGTGGTATTTCAATTAAGTGGAATCCAGCGTGCTGTGGGGCCCTATTGTAGTGACTCACACCTGAGCCATCACAAATTAATCAAATATTTAATGGACATGTGAACAACTTGTTAGCAAACTTGATATACTCTGGACCAAGATGTTGAGTAATCACTGGACATACACGGCGGACAATAACTGATACAGTCTGCTTTGCCAGTCCAAATGCATTTGCTGTTTTCCGTAGTCTTCCCTCGCCGGCCAGGTAATACAAAGCACAAGCTACCCTTTTTATCACATCCACGGGAGCCCGCATTCTCGTTGTCTCTCCTTCGACAAATGGACAAAGTTTTCGGTAAGTAGGATCACAGCTGACATGCACACAGCACACACTCGTTGACAGACATATCCCGCCAGATTGCCGTTCTTCCAGGGCTTATCCAAAACCGTCGCTCAACATTGCTGTGTTGCATCAAAAATAGCTGCAATCGCGCGTTTCCTTCTCTTAAGGTATTCATGTGTGATTTCCACAAGCGTCTGTCATCATCATCGGCGGTCACTCGAAGCGAGTATGACAGTCCTCCTTGTAGGGGGATAGCCCTTTATGGAGGATGCCTGTGCGTGACTTTGTTTAACGTGGGGAGACTGGTGCACAGACAGTCACCACACGATCCTTGACAGATCAGGGTCAGGGTCCAGTGGCATGGAGTCCAAGACGACTGGGGACCCTTTTCTGCTGCAGCCTTCATCCGCCATCCCAGCCGTTGTGACGCTCTATAGGGTTAGCAATCATCCTCCGCCTGTTCCACCGTTGAGGTCTTGGGGTGTTATTTCCCCATAACTGGGCCCACATGGATGTGAGGGTGCCTTCTTCCGCCATCGCAGCCGTTGTGGTGGTTCATACATCTACCGTCTTCCGCCTGCTCCGCCGTTGAGGTCTTCACCGTATCCCTGGCAAGGGGGCAGTCAGGTACTAGGCCTTTGCCAAGGGCCACCTGGGGTAACAGTAGTAAAGGGGTTAACCTCCTAGTGCCCCAAAACCCCATAGAGGAGCCTCCACTGCCGGATGCACTTTAACGTCATGCTCAGGACACACAAGCGTCTGTAAATGTAGAAGAAGGAGAAGCACGGGCATGTCTGGATGACTCGCCTCCATCTTTCCAGTCGTTACCTCCGAGTTACGAAACCGGTTGATATGAAGCTGGCTGTGGTGCGTTCTTTCCGACGTCATTTCCTGTTTGGGGCGCGGTCTTTCTGACGTAACTTCCTCTCTGAACTCAGTTTGTCAACGATCAATGAGTCCACACAAAGCTAAGAGTCAGAGATTCAAGAAATACACGGCGCACTTACCCGTGTAAAACAATTATCCAAGGAGGGGAACCTTAAACGATGGGTTAGTGTGGCTGACACGGGGCTTAGGCTAAATAATTATTTGTTTAAGGAGTTATCCGGCTTAATGTAGACAGGGCCTAAGGCGCATTCCGACCGATAGGAGACCACGGGGAAGACCCAGGACACGATGGAGAGACTATGTCTCCCAGCTGGCTTCGGAACGCCTTTGGACCTCCCGGGAAGAGCTGCTCCTGTGACCCAACTTTAGATAAGCGGAAGATGATGGATGGATGAATGCATTTGTGCCTTATGATTGGCAAATGGTCTATTAGTCCTTCTGCCAAAGCTCCACAGGGATAAGCTTCGGCTAATGTACTACTTGGGTGACAGGGAACAACATATGTTCTCTCTCCTGATAAAGGTGACAAGACACTATTAAAACAGTTGTAATATGTCCCTTCTCCCTTTATTGGGCTACATTTCTATTCTATACGATAAATTCCCAATGTCCCCAACACCGAGGCCTGCCTCAAAAACAGGCCACCGTACCTTTAAAGAAAAAGTACTTTTGTGTTGTTTAAGTGACACTTTACATGTCTGGCAAAAAGTGAGTGGACTAGCACTCATGGCTTTATATTTTCCCCAGTAGAGATCAAAATTCATCTGGAGCACTCCGCCTGAAGCCCCATCCTGCTGCCATCAACCACGCGTCAAAGGACACCAACCTTGGGTCCAAACATGACCTCCTCCCTGCAAATCTCATGGATCTTACAGTAGGGAAAGCTCTAAATCCAAAGCTATCTGGACGCTTATCAGTCCCACTCACAGTTTATGTTGAAGACAACCTCTCATGACCCTTCCTCTCCTCAGGTGTCAGAGTTGAGGCAACAGCTGCGTAAGCGAGGCCTCCACGTCTCTGGCACTAAGCCCGCCCTGCTGCAGCGACTTCGCCCTTTTCAGCTTCCCCCCACTTGTGTCACTCCTGCTCCCCTCTACCAGCTAGGGGGCAGCATTGAGCCCTCCATGACTCCCTCGCGCCCAATGCTGGTCAACCGGAGCCCAAGCTCAAGCTGCAGCTCTGGAAACTCACCAGGCAGCAGCCCAAACCAGCAGACATGCATCCAGGATCAGGAAGTCCCCAATGGCATTCTGAACATTGTCCCAAATGGTCTCTGCAGTGGTCTCTCTGTCAGTCTGGCCGGTGAACAGTGCAGTTCTATCAATGCGGTCTTCTTGGGTCCTGCTTGTACCGCCTCTGGAGCACCAAGTCCCAGTCTACCCTTGTCATCTTGTTCACCCGTGCAGTGTGGAACCCCATGGAGGACTGAGTTAGGTTCCGACTTGGACCAGAAAGAGAGGATAAATGGCAGGGCAAAAGACGCATATACCGAGGTAAGAGGACACTGATTTTGGTCTTTATTTGAAGCGTTACCTTTTAAATCCTTCACTTTTTAGTTTTGCAAAGGATCCCTTCATCCATTCCTGCAACAGGATCCAGGATGCTCGCATACCAAGCCAGAAAAAGAAGCACAAACAAAGGTGTTATTCACAGAGGTGAGCTGATAAATCCCGCTTCCTTTCTGAAGATCTGTACATTCATTCACTCGGCCTCGTCCTGAAGGTGTTCTGCTCCAAGCCTTGTGACATGATAGGCCGGGACTATGAGTTGCCAGTGCAGATCACATCAAGTCCTGACCAAAACTCGCCTGGCATTCGCAGTTTGGAGGAGGAACTCCTGGAGGCCATCCAGAAAGCACAGGTGGGAGTCAGGAACAGGCACAGGAACGCCACTAACCCTTCTTTGCTTTTATATGCTTTTTCTTTCCACAGATGGACCCCCGACAGTCCATAGAAGACATTTTGGATGAGCCCTTTGTTTCTGTTGGTGAGTACATCATTAAAATAGCTTAAAGCATATTAATATGCTCAGTTTGAAGACTTTTCATGATCTCTTTTCTAGACTCAAAGCTCCCTACCCCTTCACCCCTTTCTCCACCTCCTCAAGTTGATCCCCCCCTGAAGTCCCAGCATCAATTTAAGGATGCCAACTTCTTGCCTTCCCCTCTTTGCTCCTCTCTCCTCCTGGAGCTGCCCCCATCTCCTGCTGTGATCCCGCCGAGTCAGGTCATCCCAGCGCTCTTGCCTCCCCCGATTTGCAACTCCCCTCCTCTGGCGTCTGCGGCTGGAAAGTCGCGTAAACGTCGCGCCCAGGCCATGATCGACGCCGCTGACATCCTGGAGACTCTTACATCCGGCTTCAGGCCTCTCACACCACCGGCGGCCCCCTTTGGGGAGACGGACTTCGGTCTGGATTCGGATCTGAACATCAATCGAGTGTTGGATCTGATGATAGAGCAGTGGTGAGTGTGAGTCAGCATCCGTCACTGCGGCTGTCGGAATCATCGACTCCACGCAATGTCGGGAGTGTGATTCCTTGCGGCCATAATAAACACTCACACTCTCAGCCAACGCAGAATGTTGCTAAAAAGCACTTTGGCCAGATGGACACGCTCCATAGCGCCATGTTTACGGTGCAGAAACAAAAGACAACCTGCTCCTGCAATGTGTATACAAAGCACTGGGTAGTTTTTCTTTGACCTAGCTCCAAAACATATCGTCCGTCTGGGCTATAAAAGCCAGACAAGGCACATGCAGCTTGACTCTGGCTCCAAAACCTTCACCTTCATGCCAGACTCACAGAGCTGGCATGCACCACCAAACAAAGTGATTAAAGCAAGCACTTGCGTGTGTGTGTTGTCAAACTGTGTGCAACACTAAAGTCTAGGAAAGCACTTTGAAAGCATTTTTGCTTGGTTGAAGACATAAGCCGTCAACTATTTCGGTAACACATTTGTCCCCACGCCAGGCAGCTTCCCGAAAACTGCTTCGATCAGATTTTTCCATCCATCCATTTTCTACCGCTTGTCCCTTACGGGGTCGCTGGAGCCTATTTCAGCTGCATTCGGGCGGAAGGCGGGGTACACCCTGGACAAGTCAACACAGATAGACAGACAACATTCACACTCACATGTCTTTGGAGGTGGGAGGAAGCCGGACTACCTGGAGGGAACCCACGCAGTCACGGGGAGAACATGCAAATCCCACACAGAAAGACCACGAGCTCAGGATCGAACCCAGGCCCTGTGTATTGACCCCTGTTCCTCCGTGCTGCCCTGGGGAGGTGTTTAAGGCACGTCCGACCAGTAGGAGACCACGTGCAAGACTCAGGACACGGTGGAGAGACTATGTCTCCCAACTGTCCTGGGAACGCTTCGGGAAGATTCTGGGCTTCTCGGATATGTGAAAGAAGATGGATGGATGGATAAGAATCTACCGATCAGATTCTTTACCACCGTAAATAACAATTATAGTCGTTTATTTACCTGAACCACAAAGTGGAGATGGAAGCAGAAGATAATTAGAGAGAAGCTTCTAAAACACGCAAAGAATGGATTATGTTCTCCATAACCCGGTCTTTATTTTTTATAGCTCTCCTTCTGGATTGGCGTGTAGTTCCATGCCAAAATGCTAAGGGGTGTTAGTGAGAGTGATCAAACACACCTCAAACGTATTTAACAGGGTTCCGCAACCTTGAGAGGTACTGCAGGGCGATCGTTAAATGTATTGTCCAAAAATAGTTTAAAGAAAAAAAAATATATATATTTTTTTTCCCCACATATGTCGTTAAATACACATTAACATTGATCCGATACACGATAGCATTTAAGATAGTTAGCGATTAACCCTCTATTTGACAGCTAGCAATTAACGGCATTGTACTGTATTATTTATATAACTTAGTATTGCACAGTAACAGGGTATCTTAATAAATTCAACGATTTAGAACATACCGTTTAAGATCAGGGTGTCCGCTCCAGTCCAGGGGTCCTTGTCCTGAAACCAATTGAAGCCCCCTTTTCTACGATATTGTTTTGTACTGTAAATAAGTTCATTTTTTAAACTACTTCAGCCTTAACTAGGGTCCACCAAGGATTTTCATAGTTGATCCAATTCAATAAATCAATCACAGTACCTCGGGGTCTTGTTCTGCTCCTTCACATCAAGAGGAGCCAGATGAGGTGGTTCGGGCATCTGATCAAGATGTCACCCAGACAGGGATGTGTTTAGGGCACGTCCAGCCTGTAGGAGACCACGTGGATGACCCAGGGCACGGTGGAGAGACTATGTCTCCCAGCTGGCCTGGGAACACCTCGGGATCCCCTGGGAAGAGTCTGGGCTTCTATGCTTAGGCTGCTGCCCCCGAGACCCGACTTCGGATAAGCGGAAGAAGTTGGATGGATGGATAAATGATAGATAATGTAAGAGTCCAGTCCATCGGAAAGCCAACAGAAGGGAATCCTCTTCCATGTTGACAACTCAGAGACTTCGCTAGAAGAGTGGTCCACTCTAGATTTAAAAAAATATCCGTTAAATTTCACTCAGTATGATCAATTGAAATACAAAGATTGTGGCTTTATGTAGTACTGCAGACTGGTCACTAGGTGTCAGTAACGTCACAGGGATATACGTAGATATAGCCGCTACAGGAACTCCCCAGAGGGATCGTCAAATCAGTCTCCGACGATTAGGATTGCAGACTATTCCTAACAACCACAATACATATTTTCCCCCTTTAATAGTTCAGTAATTTTGCTGCATGCTTTGAATGGGAATAATGTTTAAATCAAATTAAGGAAAAAAGAAAGCCAGTAGTTAAAATTAAAAAGTTAACATAAAAGATTGAATTACTTCTTCGTAGGTATTTTTTTCATGCCCGGTTGCCGACTCACTTCTGCACTTGGCGACCACTCCAGCAGCACTGAGAGCGGACTCAGTCAATCTACCTCTAGGCAATGTTGCAATTTTCAATGCCAACAAAGAAACTGATTCAAAAAATGTTCCAACGTAAGTAAAGTAAGGCTCCACTTTTCCTCTACTAAAAATCTACTAGCTTGATGCTAATATACATTGGCTTTGCTATTAGCATTAGCAAGTTTACATAGCAATTTCAACACCCCCAAATTAGTTAATGAAAACTACAACCGAGATGCACGTTACAATCAAAACAGCTGCTGCGTAATAAGTACAATACTTACAGCGTTAACACTTTTTAGGGCACAACAAAAGACTGAACTGACTAGCCAACACACCATAAACTTTGGGCTATTGCCATTTGCAAGTGTAATTGAGACTCAGAAATGTGATGATAATTACAAGTAAAGATTATGACTATGTGTAGTACTACATACTGGTCACTAGGTGTCAGTAACGTCACATGGATGCAGATATAACCGCTATAGGAACTCCCCAAATGGATTGTGGAATCAAGACTCCTCTGAGTAGAAACCTCGACTATAGCTAATAAAAACATAGCAGCATATAAAGAGTTTAAACTGTTTATATGCTGCATTTTTTAATTGGGAAAAAGCAAGTAGTCCAAATTAAAAGGTTACCATTAAATTAGGACAGGGGTCGGCAAACCAAAACGTTGAAAGAGTTGCAAAAATACAAAAAACGTATTTGTCTGGAGCTGCAAAAAATGAAAAGCCGCATATAAGTCTTATAATGAAGACAACACATGACGTAAGTGTCTATATTAGCTATAATAGCCTACTATCAAAATGACTGTAAAAGTCTTATATAAGTGTTATAATGAAAACTACACATGACGTAAGTGTCTATAATGGCCTACTATCAAAATGACTATGTGTCGCAGGCTGAAGCAAATCTTTGTTGACAGAAATGTAGAAATGTAATATTTATTCTACACATTTTTACAACACTGGAAAACATTAGTAAAACTTGTCAGATGGTGAGATAACTCCTGGAAATGACTGTCTTAGAATTGCCAAAGGTATAGATGTGTGTGTCCAAGTTAAATGGAATGGCCGGCTGTCTTCTTTTAATGGATTTATTACAATCTTTGCAAGTTGGGTAACGTTTGCTGTGGTCTGGAACAACATGGCACACAGACAACTATCAGAAATGCAGCCAATATTACATAGAGAAAATGTGTCATGAGACGTGCAAAACTAAATTATATACAAATGGGATAAAAGTAAAGGATATTAAATGAGCTCAAATATAGCTACAAATGAGGCATAATGATGCAATATGTACATACAGCTAACCTAAATAGCATGTTAGCATGGATTAGCGTGCAGTCATGCACTGACCAAATATGCCTGATTAGCACTCCCAACACGTCAATAACACCAACAAAGCGCACAGTATAAAACGTTTGGTGGACAAAAAAACGAGACAAAGAAGGAGTGGAAGATTTGACATGTGAACAAACTGTTGCGTCACAGTCCACACTACGGTGGGTTCAAGAACCGCCGAAGTTAGTGGGACAAAACGATGTTGACCAAATAGTGTCATCAGTGAAGCATACACACAAACATATTAAACTGTGGACTTTCTAACAACTGGGAAGGTTTGTGTCATGTTTGTCCTCAAACAAAAAACATCCATCCATTTTCTACCGCTTGTCCCTTTTGGGGTCGCGGGGGGTGCTGGAGCCTATCTCAGCTGCATTCGGGCGGAAGGCGGGGTACACCCTGGCCACCTCATCGCAGGGCAAACACAGATAGACAACATTCACGCACTAGGGCCAATTTAGTGTTGCCAAGCAACCTAAAAACATAATAAAACTAAAAAATAATTCCCCCCCCCCCATCTTTTTCCATTTTCAATCCTTTTTTTTTAATTGCCCCAGGGAGCACTAAAGAGCCGCGGGTTGCTGACCCCCCGAGTTAGGATAAATGTGTAATGTTTTGCGTCTTTAGGCTGATTTAATGAGCCGAGGTGACAATTCTGGGTTAAAAATTCCTCCGGAAAGTTTCACCTGCCGTGTATTCATCATTCACAGGCAGACTGAGGATATAAATGTGTGTAGAATCTCTTCAGGGTTCTAGGGCGCAAAAAAAAACAAAAAAACATACAAAACACAACCCACTTGAGACGGGCGAGAAGTGCTTGCTGCCTGATTAAACTTAGCTTCTGAGCCTGATTGAGCCGATTTATTCTTCTGCCGCATTCAGAAGGCAGCAACGACACACACCTGCTGATTAATTGTGCGATTGTACGTTCTAAAGCAACAATTCATGTTTGAATAATAAACGTGACTAAATAAAATACGCAAATGCACTCCAGGAGCTGCACTAAAGTCCTTTTTTTGAACGCAACAACCCCCCCACTTACTATTTAAGAATGTGACCACTGGCCATGTGCCTTTAATTGGCCGAGCAGCCAATCACGTTGCAGGGCTCTGATTGGCTGGTTGTCCGTGTGGTGTCGTTCCGCAGAATTGTTGTGTGCTGATAAGAATGGGCGGGAGTGGAAGCGATCACGCGGGTTCTTTCCCAGCTTGGTAATAACACAATGCAGTCACAGTAAGCTTGTATCGCTGGTTTATGATAATCATAGCCACCCGGGAAGCGTTGCTTTCTGCATGTGAAAGAAACAAAACAACAAAAAAGAAGAGAAAATAAATGGGCAGGAGAGTAAGATGCTACCTCCTGTGACTTCCAAAGCTTTTGCTCCTTTTTTGTTTTTGCCAACTTTGTCAATCAACATGTGCTCGTATCTCCATGACGATTTGATTTCCTCAAGAAATGCCTGACTTTTTGTGGGAAACAAGCTGCTATGAAACAAAATGACTTTTATTTATTCTGTAACTTATTGATGCTGAAAATGTTCACCGCTGTCCAAGTATTAAGAAAGCATTATGAAAATTAAAGTCTTAATAGATTTTTACTTTGTGTCTTCACTGGAATTTTTGTCTTTTTTTCCCCTTCCATTTTTACAAAAAAAAAGTGAAAAAATAAGATGTACAGCCGTGTTCAAAAGTGTACGTACACTTGTAAAGAACATCATGTCATGGCTGTGTTGAGTTTCCAATACTTTCTACAGCTCTTATTTTTTTGTGATAGAGAGATTGGAGCACATACTTGTTGGTCACAAAAGACATTCATGAAGTTTGGTTCTTTTATGAATTTATTATGGGTCTACCGAAAATGTGAGCAAATCTGCTGGGTCAAAAGTATACTGTGAAAGTCTCTCCGCTGCGAGGGTTCTCCTGAGTCCGATAGATCTTTGTGAGCCCGGTAGACAGTTTGAATACAGTATTTTTATTTTCATCAAACAGTCTGGATTGCTTTTCAGCAGTCTTTTTCAGGGCGTGTTGATGCGTGCGCTCTCTGTGCGTGTGTCTCTCTCTCTCCAACTCCCAACTCCAACCACGTGTCTCGTTCCGGCTGCTGCTAATAAAGGCGACAGGTGATTAGATAACAAGGCCCATCTGGGCCATCTACTCACCTGTCGCTGTCTTCGAGGCCGGTCCTTGCACACCCCGTTCCGCGGCAGGCCTATCATGCGGTCCATCTTTGCATAGATGGACCGCAGCGGCACTGCTTCGGGATATCGAGTTGCGTAATCCACCAGAACTAACACAAAACGATACCCCCGGGTGCTCGGGTGGAATGGTCCGATGATGTCCATGCCAATCCTTTCAAACGGGACCTCCATGAGTGGTAATGGGCGCAAGGCCGCCTTGGGGGGGGCCGCGGGATTGACTAGATTGGCAGTCCGGGCATCCCGCGCACCAGCGGCGCACGTCTGCCCGGCCAATAGAACCGGACCATTACCCAATTGAGTGTCTTATCATACCCCATGTGGCCAGCCATGGGGTTAAAGTGCGCCGCCTGGAAAACCATTTCCAGATGGCGTTTCGGCACCAACAACTGGGTGATTTCTTCTCCGGTTTGAGTGTCACGACTCACTCTGTATAATCTGTCCCTGATTAATGCAAAGTGAAGGAATACCTGCGCTATTCCCGGGCGCACCAGCTGACGATCAATCGATATCACTTGGTCCCAGGCCGAGCGCAGTGTCATCTCAAGACTGCTCGAGGGGGAAGTCTTTCATGGGGTGCCATTGGGGGACCGGGGGGGGGGGGGGGGGGGGGGGGGGGCTTCCCGCGAAGCCTCCACCGGTTCCCCCTCAGCAGCGTCGGATGACCTCGCGTCGCCGCTGAGAACAGCGCAGATATCCCATCTCCCTACCGGCCGTGAACGCACCCCTGCACACTGTGTCACTAAATTGTTAAACACCGCCCAATTGGTACCCAGGATTAAGGGGTGCGTAAGGTGCGCACTTACAGCAACCTTTACACTTTACTTTTGTTTGCCACATAGAATTTCCACCAGCACCACAGGGTATTCGTGCACATTCCCATGAACACATCTAATTTTCACCCGTGCTGCCTGCCTCAAAGCCCCGGGTCGAACCAGGTTCTGGTGAATCATGGACTGCTCGCAGCCCGAATCCACCATCGCCCCGTGTATACTCCCTTGTATCAGAATCAGAATCAGAAATACTTTATTAATCCCCGAGGGGAAATTAAATTTTTTAGCACAATCCCATTCAAGATCAGACAAACATTACAGGGAGACAGAACAGGATCACTGACGGGTCTGCCAACTTCCGGCGCCCCTTACAAAAAAGGTGAGATACAGGTAAACAATGGGGGAGTTTGGGGGGTGAGAGAAAGAAAAAAAATCGGTCTAAGCCTGGGCCCCTGGAGCGGTGGTCCAGACTGAGGCCAAGGGAAAAAAACAACTCATAGCCATAGCACACATCGCTCTTACATGCGTGTAAGAGGGAAACATCAAACATCAAAGACATTAAAAGAGCAGAGCTGATGCAACCAGCCACTTCTACATACAGCTATGAATAAAAAGTCAAAGAAACATATACACTGTGGTGGCCTCCGCGGTGTTCCACGCCATCGTCTGCCGGGGTGGAGGGAGCAGACCCAACAAAGCAACCAAGAGAGCCGACTCCACTCTCGGCCGCCCACTAACTCGGCCAGTGTCCAGTCCGCATGGATGAGCGAGGATGCGTCTAAGGACGCTGAGGTGTCCGACACCTGCTCATTCAGCCAAGACACTGTGAAGCTTGTCCGTCCCGGCGCTCAGCGAACGCTCCGCAGCCCTGTCTCTCATCTCCTCCAGTCTCTCCAAACGGACTCTGGTGTGGCAGAGACCCAGCAGCTGGTCTCCATGGCCAAAAGGCTCCCGGGAGGCAGATCCAGAAGTCCACAAAAAACACAGCAGAAGTCACGAAAGTGCCACCCCTTGTCACATAGTCCCAAAGTGTCCCGAACCATAAGGCAAAAAAAATAATATATATATATATAATAACACATAAAAAACAAGAGGGAAACACAAAAGGATGACACAAGAGCACAGAGCTCCTGCCAACAGCAGCCACTACAGCGGCGCCATCTTGGAAAAAAAAAAAAAATTAAAAAAATCCTTACCGAAATACAGTACGTCTCACCCGGGCCGGGGGAGGGCGCCGGAGGGCCGGCAACCCGGATCACCTGCCTGTCCCTGACGCACGTGACCGGGCTGCCCACGCCTCCAGCAGTTTGAAGGGCCATCTGCGTGGGAAGCACTGTATCCGCAGCAGCCGGGACCTGCAAGGCAACACAAGAAAAAGAGTCAGTTGTGCGCCGCCGCAGGACCGGCGGCGCCTCCTCTTCTCGTTGCGCGCGCAGCTTGCGCGGCGCCGGTGCTGGGCACGTCGGGACCTGCGTAACAGAAACAGAAGAAGAGTCAGTTGCGCGGCGCCGCGGGACCGGCGGCTCCGCCTCCTCTCGCTGCGCCTCGCGGTGCACCGCCAGATGGTCCTCGGCTAGCATCACTGCTGCTGCCAGGTCTTGGGGCCGGTGGTAGCGGACCCAGGCTGCTGTCCGCGCTGGGATCGCCTCCAGGAAATGCTCCGGGAGGAGCTGCTCCACCACCTGGACGTTGCCTTCGCCTGGCTGCAGCCAGCGCGTCGCCACATCCCGGAGCTGATGCCCCAACACGAATGAACGATCCTCCGCCCCCATGCGCAGCGCCCGGAACCGGCGTCTGTGGTCCTCGCTACTGCTGTCGGTTCGGTCGAGCACCGCCCGCCTCAGGTCCGTGAAACACACGCGGGAGGCCGCCGGTAGGCTAAGCACCGCCCGCTGCGCCTACCCCACCAGCAGCGGCACGCCCCATTCTTCCTCGGGCCATACGCACGCCGCCGCGGCCTCGAAAATGTCCATAAAGGCCTGGGGGTCCTCTATCTCCCCCATGCGTGGAATGGAGAAGGCCGCCGATGTTGGCGGTGCTGCTCCAACCCGGTCCGCCATCGCCTACATGATTTGGGTCTGCTGGGCCAGCTGGAGTTGGAGCGCCTCTATCTGATGTTGACTGGCCGCTGTCACCTCTGCGAGAACCCGCAACCGGGGGTCGGCTTCCATCTTCGGCACTCAGGTACGTTGGGAGCCACTGTGAAAGTCTCTCTGTTGCGAGGGTTGTCCTGAGTCCGATAGATCTTTGTGAGCCCGGTAGACAGTTTGAATACAGTCTTTTTATTTTCAACCAACAGTCTAGATTGCTTTTCAGCAGTCTTTTTCGGGCGTGTTGATGCGTGCGCTCTCTGATTGATTGATTGAGACTTTTATTAGTAGATTGCACAGTACAGTACATATTCCGTACAATTGACCACTAAATGGTAACACCCGAATAAGTTTTTCAACTTGTTTAAGTCGGGGTCCACGTTAATCAATCCCAACTCCAACCACCTGTCTCGTTCCGGCTGCTGCTAATAAAGGCGACAGGTGCTTAGATAACATGGCCCATCTGGGCCATCTACTCACCTTTCGCTGTCTTTGAGGCCGGTCCTTGCACACCCCGTTCTGCGGCAGGCCTGCAGGCCACGCCCTCCTCCACATATACATACAGCAATGTTAATTTGGAAGCTTGTGGATGGCTACCAAAAGTGCCTTATTGCAGGTAAACTTGCCAAGGGACATGTACGCAAATATTAACATTGCTGTATGTATACTTTTGACCCAGCATATTTGCTTACATTTTCAGTAGACTCATAATAAATTCATAAAAGAAGCAAACTTCATGAATGTTTTACCAACAAGTATGTGCTCCAATCACTATCACAAAAAAAAAAAAGAGTTGCAGAAATGATTGGAAACTCAAGACAGCCATGACATGATGTCCTTTACAAGTGTATGTACACTCTTGATCGCGACTGTATATTGCATGATTGCTACTGCCTGTTTACCTGTTATCGGTTACCGTCAAATCCGGACTACAGGCTGCTACTTTAATAGCGAATTGACTGAAGTTTATTTCGAACATGAATGCAGTTTTAGTATGATACAGTGTTGGCGCTAGGAATTTTCAAAATGGGGTCCCAGGGACCCCATCAAGTCATAAAAATGGGGTCCCACAGTAACATTTTTGGGGTCCCACTTTTTTGTAAACAAATGATAAATGTATGCATTATTCTGTTATATCTCACATTCTATATTGTGTTTTGGAAAAACATAAACGTTACTTAATTCGTTAAAAAAATAACACAAAATAAAACACATTTTTATGCGTGTGTAAATGTACTCAGTTATAAACATTCCTTCACTTTCTTCTTTCCCTCATGGATCTAAACTTTACCGCTGCAGGTATTTTTTTCTATATTTGAATTTAATAAATTGTAGGTGTATTTATTTCAGTATAAAAGTGTACGTTTTTTGCTTGGGTCATGAAATTATGATAATGGTGTGCCAGGGCATACATGCATTATTTATTTAACGCTTAAATCTCTAGAGTCTACATCAGAAAATCTGCAGAGACTCCTCCCACCCCCACCAAGGACTGTTTTCACTGCTGGATTCTAGAAAGAGTTCCGCAGCCTCCGTAGCAGAACCTGTAACAGCTTCTTCCCTCAGGCCGGAAGACACTTGAACACATTAAAATAATCCCCCCAATTCCCCACAAAAAATGGATTAACTCGCTGGAATATAAAGACAATATAACATACATCCATAAACGTGGATGCATATAACTCAATCAATCAATGTTTATTTATATAGCCCTAAATCACAAGTGTCTCAAAGGGCTGCACAAGCCACAACAACATCATCTGTTCAGAGCCCACATATGCAAAAGTGCAATATATTTATCTGTACAGTAATCTATTTATTTATATCTGCACCTTATTGCTTTTTTATCCTGCACTACCATGAGCTAATGCAACGAAATTTCGTTTTTATCTGTACTGTAACGTTCAAATCTGAATGTCTAAGTCTATCAACTTCACATCTATCCCTCAATTCTAAGTTGTTTTTTTTTATGTTGTTTTTTGTTTGTTTTCTGCCCTTTTTGTCAAAGAAAACTATGTTTTTTTATGGCAAACACACAAAATATGCAAAATCTTCCACAAAAAATATTTTTCAAAGTGGAATATTTGAAGTAATCAGAGCCTTGGAGAGGTCAATAATTCATAAAAACATTGATTTTGATTCAATATTATGTTTTCAGCAATGACAGTTTTAAAGAAAAAAAAACAGCTTTGTTTTATAAGTCAACATTGCAACTTTTCCTAAATTACATTTCAGCTGTAAGCTTTTTTTATTCCACTTTTGTTATGTTTTTGTGTATTTTAAATAGTATTTTTAGAATGTGCCGTGGGCCTTTAAAACATTATCCGTGGGCCGCAAATGGCCTCCGGGCCACACTTTTGACTTCCCAGCTATAGATAATAAAATATTAAATCTGATAAGTCTTTGGATAAAAAGCAGAGCGCTTGTCATAACGCACAGTCAGCATCTCTGCTTCAGTAAACAATGACAGTGATGATGTCACCGATGCGAGCGACACTTGCTAACTTAAAGTTAAAGTACCAATGATTGTCACACACGCACTATGTGTGCTGAAATTTGTCCTCTGCATTTGACCCATCCCCTTGTTCACCCCCTTGGGAGGTGAGAGGAGCAGTGAGCAGCAGCGGTGGCCACGCCCGGGAATCATTATTGGTGCTTTAACCCCCAATTCCAACCCTTGATGCCGAGTGCCAAGCAGGGAGGTAATGGCTCCCATTTTTTTAGTCTTTGGTATGACTCGGCCGGGGTTTGAACTCACAACCTACCGATCTCAGGGCGGACACTCTAACCACTAGGCCACTGAGTACATTAACTTGTCAGCCACTTCTCCAAGAGACTCCTTTTGAACACTCCTCGCACATTAACACTTTACTATTGGCCCCGTTTGTTGACCTGCAAAGTATGTTTTTGGGGTGGAGGAGTCTGGTCGGGTGCTGATTAGCTTGAAGCTAACAGCTAGCCTGGCTCCATCCTCAAACGATGTCGATCCAGCGGGGGATAAAAGTGAAGTTTCCATGGACTCACAAAGACTAAAACAAGTCATTTACTGGAGACATGGCACAGGATGAAGTTAAAAAGGTTGACTTTACACTCACCTTAGTGTTCACCATCAAGTCTTTCATTGACAGGCCCTCGCGGTAAAGTTGTCCCAGTGCAAACTGAGGCAGTATTTGTCATTGATAAAACTTTCGGGGAATTAAATTGTAAGAAATTGTACCGGAAAGTTCATTACGACCAATAAAGACGACCAATAAAGGCAGGGTCGGTAAAAAAAAATAAAATCCGCGTCCCAGGGATGCGCGGACTTACGAAAATGTGCGTCCTTTCTTGATTTCAATGCGTAAAAAGACATAAAAAGTGCGTTAAAGCCAACAGTGACTAATGACATGTCTTTGTCAAAGATAACTTCCAAGTTTCTGAGGCTGAGCTTAGTAGACTGGCCTAAGTCACCCAAGCACTGTTTCATTCCTGGAACTGAATCATCAGGTGCAATAACCAGAGTTTCCGTTATCCCTTAACCATCGTTTTATGCGAGTAATTCAGGGGGCTGGCTGCGGACTGGTTAAAATGTTGTTTTTTTTAACAGGGAGGGTACATTTTGTAAAAAAAGGAAATTAAGGTAATCAAATTAAATTAATTTAAGAAATTGTACCGAAAAGTTCATTACTTTGACCCGGCAAATTATAAACAAAACAAAGCATCGGCGGAAAGCGATAATCGATAAAAAAAATAAAATAAAGAAAACCTGAGTTTTGATCCAGAGAAGGCAGGGTCAAAATTAAAATGAATTAAACTAAAAATATTTTAAAAATCTGTGTCCCAGGGACGCGCAGACTTCCCGAAATGCGCGTCTTTTCTGATTTCAATAAGTAAAAAGACACTATACAAAATATTATATATATACCCATACTATACCAAATATTATATACATACCCATACTATACCAAATATTTTATATATACCCATATTATACCAAATATTATATGTATACCCATACTATACCAAATATTATATACATACCCATACTATACCAAATATTATATATATATACCCATACTATACCAAATATTATATATATACCCATACTATACCAAATATTATATACATACCCATACTATACCAAATATTATATATACAACCCATATTATACCAAATATTATATATACCGGTATATATATGTACCCATACTATATCAAATATTATATATATACCCATACTATACCAAATATTATATATATACACCCATACTATACCAAATATTATTTATATACTCATACTATACCAAATATTATATACTGTATATACCCATACTATACCAAATATTATATATACCCATACTATACCAAATATTATTCATACACCCATACTATACCAAATATTATATATATACCCATACTATACCAAATATTATAGATATATATATATACCCATACTATACCAAATATTGTATATATAGATATAGTATTTTATTGACCCATACTATACCAAATATTATTTATATACCCATACTATACCAAATATTATATATATACACCCATACTATACCAAATATGATATATATACCCATACTATACCAAATATTATATATATATACCCATACTATACCAAATATTATTTATATACTCATACTATACCAAATATTATATATCTATACCCATACTATACCAATTATTATATATATACCCATACTATACCAAATATTATATATATACCCATACTATACCAAACATACATATATATATATATACCCATACTATACCAAATATTATATACAGTATATATACCCATACTATACCAAATATTATTTATATACTCACACTATACCAAATATTATATATATACCCATACTATACCAAATATTATTTATATACTCACACTATACCAAATATTATATATATACCCATACTATACCAAATATTATATATATATACCCATACTATACCAAATATTATATATACACAATACTATACTAAATATTATATATATATATATGCCCATACTATACCAAATATTATATATATACACCCATACTATACCAGATATTATTTATATACCCATACTATACCAAATATTATATATATATATACCCATACTATACCAAATATTATATATATATATATACCCATACTATACCAAATATTATATATATACCCATACTATGCCAAATATTATTTATAAAATATATCGCATATTTATATATTTATCAGAAATGCTCGAAGAGGAAGAGGAAGAAGCAAAGCTTATTTAATCCTACCCCTTTTCCACTTCATAGCAGCTTCTCATGTCGCGGGGGCCTTACTTGCGATTGGGTTCGCAGACTTCTTCACAGGAGCTTTTATTCTGAAAATGAAGTAAAAATCACATAAACTCCTTCTTTGTGACAGGTTGTAACATATTTATGAAATACACGACATTGTTATCATTATACAGCGTTGACTCAATATAGGATGCAAAAAGAAAACACTGCCAACTAGCGGCTACAATAAAGAACTGCGTGGGAAAGGAGTTAAATGAAAGCGAGACAAAAATGCACATTTACAGCATTAAACATACCTGAAAATGAAGTAAAAATAAAATAAACTCCTTGTACTGTTTCCTACACAAAGAAAACAATATTAAACATCAATTTTACCAACAGGCTAAGTAGTCTGGTCACGTGACATCAAAGAGCACCGCTTCAAAAACAAATCGCGCCAAAACGTCTGACTCGAAAAACGCCGGTGGCGCTCAAAGTAGCACTTAAAACAACACAAAAACACGTCATATTTTAAGGGTAGCGCACAAGTAAACAATGTAGGGCAAGAACTACACAAATAAACCGTTCGTTTTTGCTACAAACGACACACAGCAGGACGTCACCTTTTAGGAGGAAGGGGGAGGAGCCGCGGAAGCTACAGGAAACTACGGAAGCCTGAGGGTATGCAATGACCGGAAGTAGTACAATAGAGTACCAGTAAATCAACAAAAATAAGAACTCTCAAACGATGATGCTGTGTTCCTAATTATTTACTGAAATTGTGTGAGCCTATGGCTTTGCACTTTGTTATATATATATACATATATATATATATATATATATATATATATATATATATATATATATATATATATATATATATACATATATATATATATATATATATATATATATATATATATATATATATATATATATATATATATATATATACATATATATATATATATATATATATATATATATATATATATATATATATATATATATATATATATATATATATGTATATATATATATATATATATATATATATATATATATATATATATATATATATATATATATATATATATATATATATATATAATTCTATTTTAAGTTACTTTATAAAAAATAATAATAATAATAATGAATTACATTTGTAACACACTTTACTTTTGTTAAAATCTCAAAGTGCTACAAAGTATCTTTTTTTTAATTACACAAAAATAAAAAATAGAAAGTTAATAGAAAATTAAATGAGAAATAAAAACATGAAAAACACTAGATAAACATTAGTTAAAACAGAAACATAGATAAAATAGAAATAAAATCATGAAAGCACTGGATGAAACAGATAGGCAAGCAGTGCATTTAAAAATAAGAAGGCAGAGAAATTAGATAAAAGCTGTGCTAAAAAGGTGGGTTTTAAGTCCCTTCTTAAAACGGTCGACCGTTCCAGAGTTCGGGTGCGGTCGAGCAGAAAGCCCGGCGGCCCATTATTTGTTTTTATTGAGTTTACAACCTCGTGGCGCTGTTTTGTACTGTTTTGTACTGTTTTTGTACTGTTTTTGTACTTGTTTTGATTATTATTGTTTCTCAATTGTTTGTAAACGTTGCAATTTATAAATAAAGGTTTATAAAAAAAAAAAAAAGAACTCTGAGATACACAAACGCAATACGAAAATAATAAAATAAAAACATTCACAAATATGAATAAAGTGCAATTTTAACTCTGTTACACCTGCACATATATGTTCACTTCCTGTTTTCCATCTGCAGCACAATTATATAAATGTTTTCTAAAGACCACGGGTCCCTTCGTTAGACATGAGACGTTAGACCAAACTTTATTAATCGTAACAAAGGATGGAAAGGATAGGATGGAAAGGATAATGCACGCAAGGGCACAAAAAGGGGGCGAAAACAAAAGGTATAAAGTAGACTAAAAATGTACCATAGTATCAATATAAAATATAACATATATGTAATATTTACATATTATACTGTATATATAATAATATACTGTACATATATATAATATATAACAAATCCCAATTATCAGGTAAAATATTACTACATAAATAGTTAAGTCATTTACGATTCACATAAAGAGGCGAATCATATCTTATTTACAGTAAATATCCTTCTTCTTCCTTATACATTGTAAACACTTTTGTGTTTGAACAACCTCTTAAACTGCATCAAGTTAGTACATTGTTTGACTTCTTTGCTTCACCCATTCTATGCAAGGAGTTTAAAAAACAAACAAACAAGCAAAGACACTGAAAAAGTGGGTGTTATTGTTTGTGCCACGGTGCCATCTTTTGGACGAGTTCGCTCGCCGCAGGTGCTGCAGTGTCCTTCTTTTAAGAGATTTCAACCGGAGGTAGACGTGCGTTTCTACTCGAACGGATCCTTCATCCATCACTCCAAGCAACGTTTGTAAAGTTTTAAAATACAACTAAAATAATTATTGCATGTGTGATGTCTGCAGGAGTGTTTTTGTGCATATTTGTACGTGCTATCGTAATATATGTGTGTGTGTGTGTGTGTGTGTGTGTGTGCGTGTGTGTGTGTGTATATGTAGCAATCAAAATGAAACTCAATGAACAAAGTAAAAGGAGTGTTTCTTCAACAACAACAAAAAAACAACTCAAGTAAGAGTATATATATATATATATATATATATATATATATATATATATATATATATATATATATATATATATATATATATATATATATATATATATATATATATTAGGATTGTCCCGATACCAACAAGTTAGTAACGGTACCAAAATGTACATCAATACTTTTCGATACTCTTCCAAATAAAAGGAACTACGACAAATTTCAATATTGGCTTTATTTTAACAGAAACATCTTACACCACATTAAACTCTCACAGTCAAAGAACATTTTTACAAGGTTAAATTATAAATTAAAAGGCATTGAAATGGCATCGACCCTGAAGGGAACGTCTTCCCTGTGCTCACCGACTACGGTCTGCACCAGACCGAACAGCAGGACAGGTGTAACAACTACATTGTTATTATTATTATTACAAACCCCGTTTCCATATGAGTTGGGAAATTGTGTTGGATGTAAATATAAACGGAATACAATGATTTGCAAATCCTTTTCAAGCCATATTCAATTGAATGCACTACAAAGACAACATATTTGATGTTCAAACTCAAACTTTATTTTTTTTTTGCTAATAACAATAAACTTAGAATTTCATGGCTGCAGCACGTGCCAAAGTAGTTGGGAAAGGGCATGTTCACCACTGTGTTACATGGCCTTTCCTTTTAACAACACTCAGTAAAGGTTTGGGAACTGAGGAGACACATTTTTGAAGCTTCTCAGGTGGAATTCTTTCCCATTCTTGCTTGATGTACAGCTTAAGTTGTTCAACAGTCCGGGGGTCTCCCTTGTGCTATTTTAGGCTTCATAATGCGCCACACATTTTCAATGTCTGGACTACAGGCAGGCCAGTCTAGTACCCGCACTCTTTTACTATGAAGCCACGTTGATGTACCACGTGGCTTGGCATTGTCTTGCTGAAATAAGCAGGGGCGTCCATGGTAACGTTGCTTGGATGGCAACATATGTTGCTCCAAAAGCTGTATGTACCTTTCAGCATTAATGGTGCCTTCACAGATGTGTAAGTTACCCATGTCTTGGGCACTATAACACCCCCATACCATTACACATGCTGCCTTTTACACTTTGCGCCTATAACAATCCGGATGGTTCTTTTCCTCTTTGGTCCTGAGGACACGACGTTCAAAGTTTCCAAAAACAATTTGAAATGTGGACTCGTCAGACCACAGAACACTTTTCCACTTTGCATCAGTCCATCTTAGATGAGCTCAGGCCCAGCGAAGCCGAAGGCGTTTCTGGGTGTTGTTGATAAACGGTTTTCGCCTTGCATAGGAGAGTTTTAACTTGCACTTACAGATGTAGCGACCAACTGTAGTTACTGACAGTGTGTTTATGAAGTGTTCCTGAGCCCATGTGGTGATATCCTTTACACACTGATGTCGCTTGTTGATGCAGTACAGCCTGAGGGATGGAAGGTCACGGGCTTAGCTGCTTACGTGCAGTGATTTCTCCAGATTCTCTGAACCCTTTGATGATATTACGGAGCGTAGATGGTGAAATCCCTAAATTCCTTGCAATAGCTGCTTGAGAAAGGTTTTTCTTAAACTGTTCAACAATTTGCTCAGGCATTTGTAGACACAGTGGTGACCCTCGCCCCATCCTTGTTTGTGAATGACTGAGCATTTCATGGAATCTACTTTTATACCCAATCATGGCACCCACCTGTTCCCAATTAGCCTATTCACCTGTGGGATGTTCCAAATAAGTCTTTGATGAGCATTCCTCAACTTTATCAGTATTTATTGCCACCTTTCCCAACTTCTTTGGCACGTGTTGCAGGCATCAAATTCTAAAGTTAATGATTATTTGCACAAAAAAAACAATGTTTATCAGTTTGAACATCAAATATGTTGTCTTTGTAGCATATTCAACTGAATATGGCTTGAAAATGTTTTGCAAATCATTGTATTCCGTTTATATTTACATCTAACACAGTTTCCCAACTCATATGGAAACAGGGTTTGTAAGTAAAATATATATACTTTATATATAAAGTAACAAAAAGTGTTTCTTCTTCTTAAAAATACTCAAGTAAAAAGTACAATTAATTCCAAAAGTGACTTAAGTACGTGTAAAAGAGTTATACGTGAGTAAACACAACAGGTCCATGTAAAGACAGTCTGCAGTGGCTGTAAAGATAGATTTGTCACACTGGAGCTTGGCTGAGTTGTCGTCATAAACATCAAACAAGCAGGAAAAAGTGATTATGTCTTTTATTCCCTAACTCTTGGCGCAGCGTCATTAAACAATGTGCGTTGCTACTATAATGAAGTTCTTCACTGCCTGGGGAAGTACAGTAAATACACAACATTAGTAAGCAAGCATTCGACGCCATTAAGTCTCTTTCTTTCGTGGCTTTAAATGAAGTAATCCTCCTTTTCTCGTGTAGTGTTAATAAAGGCACGCTACGATGCATTATCAATACACTATATTGCCAAAAGTATTTGGTCACCTGCCTTGACACACACCATAGGGTTCAATATGGTGTGGGTCCACCTTTTGCAGCTATCACAGCTTCAACTCTTCTGGGAAGGCTGTCCACAAGGTTGCGGAGTGTGTTTATAGAAATTTCCGACCATTCTTCCAAAAAGTCAAGAAGGCCTGGCTCTCAGTCTCCGTTCTAATTCATACCAAAGGTGTTCAGGTCAGGACTCTGTGCAGGCCAGTCAAGTTCATCCACACCAGACTCTGTCATCCATGTCTTTATGGACCTTGCTTTTGTGCACTGGTGCACTGTCATGTTGGAAGAAGAAGGGGCCCGCTCCAAACTGTTCCCACAAGGTTGGGAGCATGGAATTGTCCAAAATGTTTTGGTATCCTGGAGCATTCGAAGTTCCTTTCACTGGAACTAAGAGGCCAAGCCCAACTCCTGAAAAACAACCCCACACCATAATTCCTCCTCCACTAAATTTCACACTCTGCATAATGCGGTCCGAAATGTAGCGTTCTCCTGGCAACCTCCAAACCCAGACTGGTCCATCAGATTGCCAGATGTAAAAGTGTGATTCATTAGTCCGGAGAAGGCGTCTCCACCGCTCTAGAGTCCAGTGGTGACGTGCTTTACACCACCGCATCCCACGCTTTGCATTGGACTTGGTGATGTATGGCTTAGATGCAGCTGCTCGGCCATAAGAACCCATTCCATGAAGCTCTCTGCGTACTGTACGTGGGCTAATTGGAAGGTCACTTGAAGTTCGGAGCGCTGTAGCAACTGCCTGTGCAGAAAGTCTCTGCACTATGCTTACCTCTCTGTCAGTTTACGTGGCCTACCACTTGGTGGCTGAGTTGCTGTTGTTCCCAAACTCTTCCATTTTCCTATAATAAAACCGACAGTTAACTTTGGAATATTTAGGAGCGAGGAAATTTCATGACTGCATTTGTTGCACAGGTGGCATCCTATGACAGTTCCACGCTGGAAATCACTGAGAGCGGCCCATTCTTTCATACATGTTTGTAGAAACAGTCTCCATGCCTACGTGCTTGATTTGATACACCGGGCCAAGTGATTAGTGATTCTCATCATTTGGATGGCTGGCTTAATACTTTTGGCAATATAGTGTATGTCAGGAGTGTCCAAACAACCCACACACACAAAGTCAACACACATGCGCTTTGAGCCTCCAGAGAGAAAAGTGCTATATAAATATCATTCACCTCACTTCACTTCACTTCACTGAGCGTCGTGGGTGTTATCAAAAATGTCCAAGCACAACACATAATTCAAAATGACACCCATTTAAGTGCACTACAATGCATGATGGGGAAAAATGCTAAACACTCTCCACACTTATCCATGTTTGGTGTATTTTACTTCTTTGATATTTCTGATTGAGAACACAACTTTAAGGAGGTTCTCACAAAAGTATAATTAGTATTATTGTTAATAAAGTATGAATAAAGTATTTGTGATTCGGAAAGTAGGAGTTAAACTTTCACATACTCTTAATATCTAATTATATTAATATAACACACGCACGCACAAACACGTGCACACACACACACACAACACACACACACACACACGCGCACACACACACACACACACACACACACAGGCTATACATATACATATGCTTGTATATATATACATACAAAAATTTACATTTACATTTTTACATACATATAATTACATATACATATATGTATGTATGTATATATGCATACATATATATATATATATATATACATATTTATTTATATATACATATATATGTCTGTTTGTAAATATAAATACATACATACATACATATATTTACAAATATATATATATATATATATATAAATATATACTAAGGTTGTATGGTATACCGGTACTAATAAAGTATCGCGGTACTAATTAATCGATATACATTTTGGTACCGTTACCAGTACTAAATTTATTTATATATATATACATATATATGTGTGTCTATATAAGTATATATTGTCAAGACGTGGACTTTGGCGACGCAAATTACTGCGTGGATTGTTTTCCCAAGATGCAAAACGACTTGACTGGACACGACGTGAAGGTAAAGACATAATTTAATTTTACTATAAAAAGGAACAAACAAAAGGCGCGCACAAGGCGAAGATACAAACTTGGCTATGACAACAAAAAACTAGCACAAAGGCTAAACTATGGACATGAAACAAATAAACACTTACTGTGACAAGAACTGTGGCATGGACTATGATATCAAGGGTATCATCAGGTAACAAGGGTAGCATGGGTATCAGAGGTAATGTCGCCAGGCCGACCAACAGAAAATGACAGGCTTAAATAATAGTGACATGATTGGCAACAGGTGCGTGAGTCCAAATGAATCAGGTGAAAACTAATGGGTTGCTATGGTGACAAAAACAATGGAGCGTAAACAGAAACTAAGAGTCCAAAAACCAAACAGAACATAGCCAAACAAAACATGATCAAAAGACATATATATATATATATATATATATATATATATATATATATATATATATATATATATATATATATATATATATATATATATATATATATATATATATATATATATATATATATATATATATATATATATACACTACCGTTCAAAAGTTTGGGGTCACATTGAAATGTCCTTATTTTTGAAGGAAAAGCACTGTACTTTTCAATGGAGATAACTTTAAACTAGTCTTAACTTTAAAGAAATACACTCTATACATTGCTAAAGTGGTAAATGACTATTCTAGCTGCAAATGTCTGGTTTTTGGTGCAATATCTACATAGGTGTATAGAGGCCCATTTCCAGCAACTATCACTCCAGTGTTCTAATGGTACAATGTGTTTGCTCATTGGCTCAGAAGGCTAATTGATGATTAGAAAACCCTTGTGCAATCATGTTCACACATCTGAAAACACTTTAGCTCGTTACAGAAGCTACAAAACTGACCTTCCTTTGAGCAGATTGAGTTTCTGGAGCATCACATTTGTGGGCTCAATTAAACGCTCAAAATGGCCAGAAAAAGAGAACTTTCATCTAAAACTCGACAGTCTATTCTTGTTCTTAGAAATGAAGGCTATTCCACAAAATTGTTTGGGTGACCCCAAACTTTTGAACGGTGGTGTGTATATATATATATATATATATATATATATATATATATATATATATATATATATATATATATATATATATATATATATATATGAGTACCGGTACTGATACCAAGGTACCAGAAATTGGTGCCGTATCGGTTCAAATGTGAACGATACCCATTAGGGTTGTCAAAAAAAAATAAAAAAAATATTGAAATTAATCGCGATTCTTATTTGTAACGATTCTTAATAAATTAAAACAAATAAAAAAACTCTTTTTTTTTTTTTTCAAAAACATTGTGGATGTAGATGCCCGTAAAAAACATGCGTTTTTCACAGCGTTCATATTGCAAAGCTGTGACCATCGCCTCTCTGTAATGGCCTCCCCTCGCCCTTCCACACCACGCCCTGCGCCACGACTTTGCAAGAACTGCTTTTCCTGCAGGATTTCACGGGCGCCAGAAAAAGGTAGGTTTCGCATGTAAAGCAGGTTCCCCTCGCTATATACCTCCTTTCGGGTCGAGCCTTTGATCACCGCCGCAACGTCGCCACGGTTAATTTTCTGCGCGGCTTCCCTGCCCCCGACTCTTTCTCATGCAGATACGAAAGCGCGGGCAGATGCGAGCGAGAAGCAAACGACACACTGGGGGGTGCAAAACCCATCAAATAATCTTGTTAGTGCGAGTGTGGTGCGGTTGGAGACCCGCGACTGCTGCTGGTGTCGGCCTCGGGAAGGAAAAAACACAAACTGGTCCACAAGTCCACTTTGCTTGACTTATGGGTATCCGTTGCATTTGAACTGGTACTTCAAAAACGCTGCCTAGATGGGTACTTAAAAAAATGAAAACCACTGTCAGTAACTACAGTTGGTCGCTACATCTGTAAGTTGCAAGTTAAAACTATACTATGCAAAAACCAAAGCCATTTATCAACAACACCCAGAAACGCAAATCCTTTTCAACTTATATTCAATTGAATGGACTGCAAATACAATATATTTAACGTTCAAACTGGAAAACGTTAAATACGTTTTAAAAAAAGCTGGCACAAGTGGCAAAAAAGAGTGAGGAAGTTGAGAAATGCTCATCAGACACTTATTTGGAACATCCCACAGGTCCATCCATTCATCCATCCATCCATCCATCCATCCATCCATCCATCTTCTTCCGCTTATCCGATGTTGGGTCGCGGGGGCAGCAGCCTAAGCAGGGAAGCCCAGACTTCCCTCTCCCCAGCCACTTCGTCCAGCTCTTCCCAGGGGATCCCGAGGCGTTCCCAGGCCAGCCGGGAGACATAGTCTTCCCAACGTCTCCTGGGTCTTCCCCGTGGACTCCTACCGGTCGGACGTGCCCTAAACACCTCCCTAGGGAGGCGTTCGGGTGGCATCCTGACCAGATGCCCGAACCACATCATCTGGCTCCTCTCCATGTGGAGGAGCAGCGGCTTTACTTTGAGCTCCTCCCGGATGACAGAGCTTCTCACCCTATCTCTAAGGGAGAGCCCCGCCACCCGGCGGAGGAAACTCATTTGGGCCGCTTGTACCCGTGATCTTGTCCTTTCGGTCATAACCCAAAGCTCATGACCATAGGTGAGGATGGGAACGTAGATCGACCGCTAAATTGAGAGTTTTGCCTTCCGGCTCAGCTCCTTCTTCACCACAACGGATCGATACAGCGTCCGCATTACTGAAGACGCCGCACCGATCCGCCTGTCGATCTCACGATCCACTCTTCCCTCACTCGTGAACAAGACTCCGAGGTACTTGAACTCCTCCACTTGGGGCAAGGTCTCCTCCCCAACCCGAAGATGGCACTCCACCCTTTTCCGGGCGAGAACCATGGACTCGGACTTGGAGGTGCTGATTCTCATCCCAGTCGCTTCACACTCAGCTGTGAACCGATCCAGTGAGAGCTGAAGACCCTGGCCAGATGAAGCCATCAGGACCACATCATCTGCAAAAAGCAGAGACCTAATCCTGCAGCCACCAAACCAGATCCCCTCAACGCATTGACTGCGCCTAGAAAATCTGTCCATAAAAGTTATGAACAGAATGGGTGACAAAGGGCAGCCTTGGCGGAGTCCAACCCTCACTGGAAACGTGTCCGACTTACTGCCGGCAATGCGGACCAAACTCTGACACTGATCATACAGGGAGCGGACCGCCACAATCAGACAGTCCGATACCCCATACTCTCTGAGCACTCCCCACAGGACTTCCCGAGGGACACGGTCGAATGCCTTTTCCAAGTCCACAAAATACATGTAGACTGGTTGGGCAAACTCCCATGCACCCTCAAGGACCCTGCCGAGAGTATAGAGCTGGTCCACAGTTCCACGACCAGGACGAAAACCACACTGTTCCTCCTGAATCCGAGGTTCGACTATCCGGCGTAGCCTCCTCTCCAGTACACCTGAATAGACCTTACCAGGAAGGCTGAGGAGTGTGATCCCACGATAGTTAGAACACACCCTCCGGTTCCCCTTCTTAAAGAGAGGAACCACCACCCCGGTCTGCCAATCCAGAGGTACCGCCCCCGATGTCCACGCCATGCTGCAGAGTCTTGTCAACCAAGACAGACCCACAGCATCCAGAGCCTTAAGGAACTCCGGGCGGATCTCATCTACCAGGAATTTAGGGATTTCACCATCTACGCTCCGTAGTATCATCAACCAGCTATTCCTTGCAATAGCTGCTTGAGAAATGTTGTTCTTAAACAATTTGCTCAGGCATTTGTTGACAAAGTGGTGACCCTCGCCCCGTCCTTGTTTGTGAATGACTGAGCATTTCATGGAAGCTGCTTTTATACCCAATCATGGCACCCACCTGTTCCCAATTAGCCTGTTCACTTGTGGGATGTTCCAAATAAGTCTTTGATGAGCATTCCTCAACTTTATCACTCTTTTTTGCCACTTGTGCCAGCTTTTTTTAAAACCTTTTTGCAGGCATCCAATTCCAAATGAGCTAATATTTGCAAAAAATAACAAAGTTTTCCAGTTCGAACGTGAAATATCTTGTCTTTGCAGTCTATTCAATTGAATATAAATTGAAAAGGATTTGCAAATCATTGTATTCTCTTTTTATTTACCATTTATGCAAACGTGGAACTGAGCAGTAAACATGTGTTCCCTTCAACAGGAAGTCGCTGTTTTTACCCGGCAGCCATGATGCTTCCTCCATGTTGATAAGCATGCAGGCGTTGTGTTCCTCCAAGGTCACACAGGAAGAATCCCCACTGTGGGGATTAAACACTCCATGCATCTTTGTTACAGACGTACGTCCGTGGACGCTCACCGATTAGATTGCCCCTCGGCGTGGAAACAAACGCGCGCATGTGGATGTTACGGCCGAACCACAAGCGACCGCACTTCTCCTTTGAGGACACACTTTTTGTCCTTGATTATCATTACTTTATAGCCATTATAAAAAATAACATTGGCCATTGTGCTCATTTATGGACTACGGCTGCAGACGTCCAGGAAATATTTACTGCAGTGTTGTGACCTTTCTCTTTATGGCGCATATTAGCAGCACAAAAAAAACATTACAACAATAAAAGGTGCGGCACAAAATGATGGACGCCACACCGGTCCGGCAATGCATCCTGTCGTGCGGGGCCGGCCCGTGGCATAGGCCGTATAGGCAAATGCTAAGGGCGCCGTCCATCAGGGAGCGCCACGCCAGTGCCACAAATGTTGGAGGAAAAAAAAAAAATAATAATAAAAAAAGTTGGTACTATTATTTCTAAATACATAAAATAATCCCACGTTAATTACAATGCAAAGTAAAGCCTATTTAATAGAAATATTATTTGTTACAACATTACGCCCCCCCCCTCCCCCGGCACGGTGCGCCCCCTCCCTTCCCGTATCATGACTCTTTTTGGACGTCACCACATAAAAAAAATCAACACAAGATGTCAAAACGGCCAAAACTGTCAGGTGCCCAGGGGAGAAAAGAAGGGGAGAAAGGAGAAAAAGACAGAGGTAGCAGGTAGGTAACGTTAGCCTACATGAAATTATTTGTCTGTTACAGAATGTGATAGTAACCTGTATTTTTAGCATTAAGCTAATGTTACATGATTCTGCAATTGCTAATCAATAAATAGCTAGTTCTGTTTTAACGTCGGGTTAATATTGTGGAGGGGGCTAAATTGTTATGGAAAATAATAATGTAACGTTAGGTAATTACAGTACTCCCTGGTGTACAGTCATTTGTAAGTCATTCTAGTTAATGCAATATTAAAAAGCACAAATAGAGAACTCTGTAGGATCCCCTTTTTTGTAATATAGTTGTTAAAAGTCATACTGGTTTGATATCTTGTTTTGTGCAGTGCCTTATTTATATTGTATTTTTAATTTATTTTATGCAACTTGTTGACACGTTTTATTTTGTGTTTATGTATGTAAAAATATTGTATTTCATATATTCATTTTTTATATTCATTTATTTATCCATATTTTTTTTAATCTTGTTAACTATTCTGATTGTTAATTTACTTTCTTTAAGTAAAAAAAAAGGTCAAAGACAAAGCTATTCGGTTTCTTGTGAGTATATACACTTCACTGCCGATGTGGGGGGGCGCCACCTAAAATCTTGCCTAGGGCGCCAGATCGGTTAGGGCCGGGCCTGCTGTCGTGCGGGGAAGACACGTGGACTTCCTGTCTGTCGCCGCCCATCAGGACCTTTCAAAGTGTAAAGTACGACCTGCCCGGAAAATGGAGCGTTTTATTTTGAAACTAAACCGGATAATTTATTTTGTGTTTCTGAATAACTTCCTGTCCAATGCAAGAAGATTTGGGTTAAATTGAACAGATGTGTGTCAGTTGATCTAAAAGCAAGGCCCACCTTGTCATTTGGTGTGGCCCACCTTGTCATTTGGTGTGGCCCACCTTGTCATTTGGTGTGGCCTACCTTGTCATTTGGTGTGGCCCACCATATTATTTTAGTGGCCAGCCACAATATTTTAAGTGGCCCACCATGTTATTAGAGGCCCGCCACACCATTTTATGCTGTCCGCCATATTATTTTACAGGCTTGCCACAATATTTTATGTGGCCCACCATGTTATTTGTGTGTGGCCCGCCACACCATTTTATGCTGTCTGCCATTATTATTTTACTGGCCCGCCACAATATTTTATGTGGCCCACCATGTTATCTGTGTGTGGCCCGCCACACCATTTTATGTTTCCCGCCATATTATTTTACTGGCCCGCCACATTATTTATGTGGCCCACCATACTATTTTAGTGGCCCGCCACACCATTTTATGTTTCCCGCCATATTATTTTACTGGCCCGCCACAATATTTTATGTGGCCCACCATACTATTTTAGTGGCCCGCCACACCATTTTATGTTGTCCGCCATATTATTTTACTGGCCCACCACAATATTTTATGTGGCCCACCATGTTATTTTAGTGGCCGCCACATCATTTTATGCTGTCTGCCTTTATTATTTTACTGGCCCGCCACAATATTTTAAGTGGCCCACCATATTATTTTACTGGCCCGCCACATTATTTTATGTGGCCCACCATATTTGTATGTGGCCCGCCACACCATTTTATGTTGTCGCCATACTATTTTAGTGGCCCGCCACACCATTTTATGCTGTCCGCCGTATTATTTTTCTGGCCCACCACAATATTTTAAGTGGCCCACCATGTTATTTGTACGTGGCCCGCCACACCATTTTATGTTGTCGCCATATTATTTTACTGGCCCGCCACATTATTTTACGTGGCCCACCATACTATTTTAGTGGCCTGCCACACCATTTCATGTTGTCCGCCATATTATTTTACTGGCCTGCCACAATATTTTATGTGGCCCACCATATGATTTGTGTGTGGCCATCCATATTATTTTGTCTTCCTCCATGTTATTTTATGTAGCACACAACATCATTTTAACTGGCTTGCCACATTATTTTAGTGGCCTACCACATTATTTTATGTAGCCCACCACAATGTTGTCTGCCACATCATTTATTGTGGCCCGCCACATAATTCTATGTTGTCTGCCCCATTACTTTATGTGGCCCACCACTTCATTTTATGTTGTCTGACACATCATTTATTGTGGCCCGCCACAATATTTTACGTGTTATTTACATGTTATTTGTGTGTGGCCCGCCACACCATTTTATGTTGTCCGCCGTATTATTTTACTGGCCCGCCACATTATTTTATGTGGCCCACCATGTTATTTGTGCGTGGCCCGCCACATCATTTTATGTTGGCTGTTACATTATTTTACATGGCCCACCACTACTTTACGTGGCCTGCCACACCATGTTTGTCTTCCTCCATGTAATTTTATGTGGCCCACCACATCATTTAATCCGACCCGCCGCATAATTTTAGTGGCCTGCCACTTTATTGTAAGTGGCCCACCAAAAAAAAAAAAAAGAGAAAAAAAAAAGAAAAAAAAGAAAAAAAAAAAGTAAGTGGCCCACCATTTCATTCTTTGAATTTTGACAGGCAAAACATGTCTTTTGTGAAATTGCATTGGTTCTACACTTGAATCAAATCTGATACAACAACAAAACAATGAAAATATTTTGTATTGGCGCCCTGGCTTGCAATTTCAGAGCAAGTTGTCCATCAATGAAGAATACAACAACAACCTTTGCAAATAACAGTAACAAGGTTACACTTAATTGTTTTCCTACTTTGCTGAGCTTCCAGAATGTTCCCTGGCCAAAGGTGATGTGTTGCAGCCTCTTTAGGCCCTCAGCCGCTTCCATGCTGAGCTTTGTCACGCTTGACTTCCTCACAGCACAAATGTGACTGGGAAAAGCTCCTGGATTTATTTCAACAAGCTTGCTCGCCTTAATGAGCTGCTGAAAAAAATTGCACATTTAATTTGAAGTATTTTATATTCGTGGTACATTTCTTTAATATTTTTGAATGAATCACGTTTCTTATTTTTAACGATTCTTAATCGATTAAAAACATGTAAAAAAACATTTTTTTTGGTAAATTTTTTATAATCTAGCCTGTCCACGACGAAACCACAGATGGTTTTAATCACTTTAGTTCCTCTCTGGCAATCGCTTGTCACTTTCCAAACGTGGCGGCAGGCTTTTGGGGCAGCCGGCGCGTTCGTACGCTTTCAAAACGCCGCCGTTTAGCGGCGATGTGGTTCGGGGCGGTTGATAAGGTTTGATGTGCTGGGGCGTGATGTGATGTGATGCTGGTTTGGTGCAAACAGTGAAGTAGCCATGTTTGTTCACAATTACCTGCTGGGGACGTTTACGCCAGCTTGACACATAGGACAAAAAGGAGCGCTTGATTTGCTGTACAGGTAATCTTGCCTCTTTGGAGCGTTTAATCTTCTTTATTTTTATTGGTTATCTGAGCTATTCTCTTGTGTCTTCGGATTTATCAGTGTGACATCATAATTCCTCATAATGGCATAATAACATGTTTTTTCCAGATTGTGTAGGGCAATACATTCCATTAAGCAAAACATGCACATGTTATTTAAGGTGGTGTAATATATACTGTAGATAAAACAACATGTTTTTTTTCTCCAGATTGTGTAACACTATACATTCCATTGAGCATAACATGTACTTGGTATTTAAGGTTGTGTAGTATCTACTATATAGGAAATAACATGTTTTCCCCCCAAGATTGTGTAGGGTTATATATTCCATTAAGTGCAACGTGTACTTGTTATTTAAGGTGGTGTAGTATCAACTGTATTTGAAATAACTGTTTTTTTCAAGATTGTCTAGCACTATGACATTCCATTAAGAATAACAGGCACATGTTACTTAAGGTGGTGTAGTATCTACTATATATGAAAGAGCATGTTTTTTTCAGATTGTGTAGCGCTATACATTCCATTGAGCATAACATGTACTTGTTATTTAAGGTGGTGTAGTATCTACTGTATATGAAGTAACATGTTTGTATTCCAGATTATGTAGGGCTATACATTCTATTAAGTGTAAAATGTACTTGTTATTTAATGTGGTGTAGTATCTACTGTATATAAAACAACATGTTTTTTTCCCCCAGATTGTGTAACGCTATCCATTCCAGAAAAATTTTGGCGACGAAACTGCCAGTTTTTTTTATGTAAAAACAAAAACCAAACACAATTGATTTTTTTTACTATAAAAGCTACAGATTTGTTTTACAGTATACGTAAAAAAAATACAAATAAAATACAAATAAATAAAATAAATATATATATATATATATATATATATATAAAATCAAATATCAAATGTAAGTAAACATTTTTCAAAATACTGTACATTTATATATAAATATATATATATATAAAAACAAACTGTACATTTTACAGTAAAATTTTGGCGATTAAACTGCCAGTTTTTTTTCTGTAAAAAAAAACCAAAACACAATAATTATTTTTTACTGTAAAAGCTACAGATTTGTTTTACAGTATACGTAAAAAAATAAATAAATAAATAAATAAATATTTATATATATGTATATAAATATATATATATATATATATATATATATATATATATATATATATATATATATATATATATATATATATATATACATATATATAAATATGTATATGTATATATATATATATATAATCAAATGTAAGTAAAAAAAATTCAAAATACTGTATATTTATATATATATATACATATATATATATATATATATATATATATATATATATATATATATATATATATATATATATATATATATATATATATATATATATATATATATATATATATATATAAATGTAAGTAAAAAAAATACTGTACATTTATATATATATATATATATATATATATATATATATATATATATATATATATATATATATATATATATATATATATATATATATATATAGACAAACTGTAAATTTTACTGTAAAATTTTGGTGACTCAACTGACAGTATTTTTTCCGTAAAACCCCCCCCACAATTTGCCGTAGTAGGTAGTACAAATACGCTGTACATTTTACAGTAAAATGTTGGTAATTATTTTTACTGTAAAAGTTATGGATTTGTTTTATAGTGTATGCAATATATATATATATATATATATATATATATATATATATATATATATATATATATATATATATATATATATATATATATATATATATATATATATATATATATATATATATATATATATATATATATATATATATATATATATATATATATACATAGGCCCTGCGATGAGGTGGCGACTTGTCCAGGGTGTACCCCGCCTTCTGCCCGATTGTAGCTGAGATAGGCTCCAGCGCCCCCCGCGACCCCGAAGGGAATAAGTGTTAGAAAATGGATGGATGGATATATATATATATATATATATATATATATATATATATATATATATATATATATATATATATATATATATATATATGATAATCAAATGTAACTAAAACATTTTCAAAACACTGTAAATTTTACAGTAAAATTCTGGCGACTAAACTGCCATTTTTTCTGTTAAAAAAAACCCTCTATTTACTGTAATATGTTGTTAAAAAACATATATCTCAAAGTAAAATTCTGTCCATTGATCTAACAGTCTTTGTATTTTTACCGTGAAATCTACAGTTGTGGTTTTTACGGTGTTTTACTATGAATGGAAAAACGGTACAACATTATTTACGGTAAAACCTGGCAGCTCAAAAATAAAAACAAAACAAAACAGCGGTACTGTTTTTCATCTTTAAGTAAAATTTGTAAAAAAACCCCCCCAAAAAACAACAAAACACTGTAAATTTTACAGTAAAATTTTGACGACTACACTGCCAGTTTTTTTCTGTAAAAAACAATACAAAACACAATTTTCCGTAATATGTTGCAAAAATACACTGTACATTTTGTAAAATGTTGGTGATTGAAGTCCCATTTTTTTTACTGTAAAAGCTACAGATTTGTTGTATGGTATTCATAAAATAAATGTGTATATATAATATTCAAACACATATTTTTTGCTTTTACAATCGGCCCTCTGAAGTGGCCTTCAATAAAATTTGACAAAAAAAAAAAAAAAAAAAAAAAAAATTCCATCCACAAACTTGCATCCATGTTTGCAGGGATGGGGATTAGAGCCGCTGGAGGCGGGGCTTATTCTCTCCTCACCTTCACACAATCACAAGCACCTGCCCTTTAATGCCCCGACATTTATTTCCCTGAAATATCCCATCATGCATCAGAGCATGACCGGTCCCCTCCCCCGCCGTCGGTGTAAAATACCTCGCCCCTGCAGACAGAGACAGATGGAGAGCCTCCTGCTCCACTCCTATGATTAATGCCCTCACACACACACACACACACACACACACACACACACACACACACACACACACACACACACACACACACACACACACACACACACACACACACACACACACACACGCACACACACACGCACGCACGCACGCACGCACGCACGCACGCACACACACACACACACACACACACATATATTTTTGTATTTCTGATCTTCTTGAGACCTGAGAAAAATGCCTCCCTCTTTAGGACCAGCCTTTCTAGATATATAAAGAAGTGTATTTACAACATTAATAATATATACATACTATGCAAATATGAAAAAACTTGTTGTGAAAAATGAGTTGAAATTTCACAAGAAAAACGTAGAATTTTGGCAGTATTATGATAAAAGTCGTCATTTTACTCGACGCAAGTCAACATTTTGCAAGAGAAACTGAACATTTGTGCAATATTATGATAAATGTTGGAATTTTACTCAATAACAGTCGCAGTTTTACAAGGAAAGCTTGAAATTTTGGCAATTTTATGAAAAGAGTCGTCATTTTACTCGACAAGTCACAATTTTATAAGAAAACTTTCAAATGTTGGCAATATTACAATAATAATCTGAATTTTTACTCGGCAAAATTGTGACAAAAGTCATAATTTCACTCAAAAAGTGTCACTGTTTTACAAGAACAACCAAAAAATTGGCAATATTGTGATAAAAGTCGGAATTTTATATGACAAATGTCACCATTTTGCATGAAAAAGTAATAATTTTTTACGAGAAAATATTGCAACATTACAGAAACAAAGAATGAGAAATTGTTCCCAATTTTATAAGAAAAATGTTGACACATTGTGAGAAAAAGACTGATTCTAGGTAATTGTTTTATTTATTTAAATGTTTTGTTTTTAATTGGTTTTTAATCTTCATTATTTACTTCAAGTTGTTACAGTATGTCTCTATATATATATTTATTTAATACATTTTGGCCAAAGGGGGCACATTTCAATTTCTTACACACACTTGTTATTTCATATGTTGACCAGAGTGGGAGCACTTTTAAAAGCGACACACAGTCAATTTAAAAAATCCCTCCTTTTTGGGACCACTGTAATTTTGATGGATGTCACCACCAGGGGGTGCAAATGAGATCTCTATTTTTTTGTTTTTTGTAACGTGCTTAAGGCTGATGACAAAGGAGTCAGGGACCACAGATGGCCCCTGTGCCGCACTTTGGGCAACCCAGCTGTAGAAGCTAACTGTTAATGTCCACTATAGTCTTAGTAGCGTAGTGTATTTGTTCATCCTATGCTCACATATGGCTTGTCTTACGTCAGCACAGGAACTCGTTTTTTCGGGTATGAATAGGGAAGTCCTTTAGCTGCCATCTTGTTTTATCATATATTGCTGCCTTTGCACCTGTCAATGTTTACTTTTGTATGCACATTAAATCAACATAAAAAACCTCCTGACTTTGGAGCAATGTTCACGGACTCTAGTATTTGGTTTTGTGTTTTGGGACCATGATTTATGTGCTAACTTGTTCACCGGTCTCAAGAAGGGTAGGAATACAAGAACACACACACACACACACACATACACACACACACACACACACGGGAAAATAACAATCACAACTGGCTGTGTGTCCATTCACATACACTGAACAAATATATTAATTTACATACACGCATGACGTTAATGTCCATCGGTTCATTCACATAGAATGTAGACATATTAATTTACATACACGCATAACAAATTAATGTCCGTCGGTCCATTCACATACAATGTACACATATATTAATTTACATACAAGCATAACGTTATTATCCGTCGGTCCATTCATATACACTGAATACATATATTAATTTAAATACACGCATACTGTTAATGTCCGTCGGTCCATTCAAATACAATGTACACATATATTAATTTACATACACGCATAACGTTAATGTCCGTCGGTTCATTCACATACAATGTAGACATATTAATTTACATACACACATAACATTAATGTCCGTCGGTCCATTCACATACAATGTACACATACCGTATTTCCTTGAATAGCCGCAGGGGCGCTAATTAATTTAAAACCTCTTCTCACTCCTGCGGTTACCAAAACCATGCGGAATGAGCAAGCATGCTCTAATTATTTTAAAACCTCTTCTCACTCCGGCGCATACCTTATCATTAAAAACACATTTAATAAAAAAAACTTTATTATGATCTTACCTTTACTTGTAGATGGGTCCATGTGCAGCTGCTTCTGATCAAAGGCAGTCTTTCTCATCTTTCTTCAATTTTAAAAGTCTCTGGAGATATTCCTTTAATTATTACCTCCTGCTTCGATTGAAAGTCCAGTTTAGAAAACGGTTTTATTTTAGATATGTAATCCTCCATGTTAAAAGTGCAAGCAAACAATTGCTGCATGCTTGCTGCTTGTTGTCTTCTTCTGCAGTACCTGTCTCCTGCAGTACTGGTAGTCGCAAGAAGGATCACTAGCGCCCTCTACCACCTGGAGGCGGGAGTCATTTAATGACTCATATTTGACCCGGCGGAAGTGCCAAGCATGCGCTAATTATTTTGCGAAACGAGTTTGACCCGGCTGTAATTCTAGGCAGGCGAATACTATATTCCCGGCGCCAATTCAAGGAAATACGGTATATCAATTTACATACAGGCATAACGTTATTATCCGTCGGTCCATTCACATACACTGAACACATTTATTAATTTACCTACACACATACTGTTAATGTCCGTCGGTCCATTCACATACAATGTACACATATTACAATTTACATACAGGCATAACGTTATTATCTAATTCTATTGTATTGTATTCTATTCTATTCTATCCGTCGGTCCATTCACATACACTGAACACATATATTAATTTAAATACACGCATACCGTTAATGTCCGTCGGTCCATTCACATACAATGTACACATATATTAATTTACATACACGCATAACGTTAATGTCCGTCGGTCTATTCACATACAATGTACGCATATATTAATTTACATACAGGCATAACGTTATTATCCGTCGGTCCATTCACATACACTGAACACATATATTAATTTAAATACACACATACCGTTAATGTCCGTCGGTCCATTCACATACAATCTACACACATATTAATTTACATACACGCATAACGTTAATGTCCGTCGGTTCATTCACATACAATGTAGACATATTAATTTACATACACACATAACATTAATGTCCTTTGGTCCATTCACATACAATGTACACATATTTCAATTTACATACAGGCATAACGTTATTATCCGTCGGTCCATTCACATACACTGAACACATTTATTAATTTCAATACACACATACTGTTAATGTCCGTCGGTCCATTCACATACAATGTACACATATTACAATTTACATACAGGCATAACGTTATTATCTAATTGTATTCTATTCTATTCTATCTGTCGGTCCATTCACATACACTGAACACATATATTAATTTACATACACACATAACGTTAATGTCCGTCGGTCCATTCACATACAATGTAGACATATATTAATTTACATACAGGCATAACATTATTATCCGTCGGTCCATTCACATTCACTGAACACATATTTTAATTTACATACACACATAACATTGATGCCCGTTGGTCCATTCACATACAATGTACACATATATTAATTTACAAACAAGCATAACCTTAATGTCCGTCGGTTCATTCACATACAATGTAGACCTATTAATTTACATACACACATAACAAAAATGTCTGTCTGTCCGTCCATTCACATACAATGTACACATATATTAATTTACATACAGGCAAAACGTTATTATCCGTCGGTCCATTCACATACACTGAACACATTTATTCATTTACAAACACGCATGACGCTAATGTCCGTCGGTTCATTCACATACAATGTAGACATATTAATTTACATACACACATAACATTAATGTCCGTCGGTCCATTCACATACAATGTACACATATACCAATTTACATACAGGCATAACGTTATTATCCGTCGGTCCATTCACATACACTGAACACATATATTAATTTACATACACACATAACGTTAATGTCCGTCGGTCCATTCACATACAATGTAGACATATATTAATTTACATACAGGCATAACGTTAATGTCCGTCGGTCCATTCACATACAATGTATACATATATAAATTCACATACACGCATAACGTTAATGTCCGTCTGTCCATTCACATACAATGTATACTTATATAAATTCACATACACGCATAACGTTAATGTCCGTCAGTCCATTCACCTACAATGTACACATATATTAATTGACATACCAAATAACGTTAACGTCCGTGGGTCCATTCACATACACTGTACACATCTTCATTGACATACACGCATAACGTTAACGTCCATCCAACTATTTATATTTGATTTGTCATCAGAACACACCACTAGACTATAATAACAACCAAGCATAAAGGGAAGGGGTTGACTACAGCCACAGGTGTGTCATCAGAAC
>NC_084741.1:12570614-12578114 GCF_033978785.1 Entelurus aequoreus
ACATGACTGTTTGGTGCCACATGACTGGTGTCACATGACTGTTTAGTGTCACATGACTGATGTAACATGACTGTTTAGTGTCACATGACTGATTTCACATGACTGTTTGGTGTCACATGACTGATGTAACATGATTGTTGGGTGCCACATGACTGGTGTCACATGACTGTTTAGTGTCACATGACTGTTTGGTGCCACATGACTGGTGTCACATGACTGTTTAGTGTCACATGACTGTTTGGTGCCACATGACTGGTGTCACATGACTGTTTAGTGTCACATGACTGTTTGGTGCCACATGACTGGTGTCACATGACTGTTTAGTGTCACATGACTGATGTGACATGACTGTTTAGTGTCACATGACTGTTTGGTGCCACATGACTGGTGTCACATGACTGTTTAGTGTCACATGACTGATGTGACATGACTGTTTGGTGCCACATTACTGGTGTCACATGACTGTTTAGTGTCACATGACTGATGTAACATGACTGTTTAGTGTCACATGACTGTTTGGTGCCACATGACTGGTGTCACATGACTGTTTAGTGTCATATGACTGATGTAACATGACTGTTTGGTGCCACATGACTGGTGTCACATGACTGTTTAGTGTCACATGACTGTTTGGTGCTACATGACTGGTGTCACATGACTGTTTAGTGTCACATGACTGATGTAACATGACTGTTTAGTGTCACATGACTGTTTGGTGCCACATGACTGTTTAGTGTCACATGACTGATGTAACATGACTGTTTGGTGCCACATGACTGGTGTCACATGACTGTTTAGTGTCACATGACTGTTTAGTGTCACATGACTGATGTAACATGACTGTTTGGTGCCACATGACTGGTGTCACATGACTGTTTAGTGTCCCATGACTGTTTGGTGTCACATGACTGTTTGGTGCCACATGACTGGTGTCACATGACTGTTTAGTGTCACATGACTGATGTAACATGACTGTTTAGTGTCACATGACTGATGTCACATGACTGTTTAGTGTCACATGACTGTTTGGTGCCACATGACTGGTGTCACATGACTGTTTAGTGTCACATGACTGTTTGGTGCCACATGACTGGTGTCACATGACTGCTTAGTGTCACATGACTGATGTCAGATGACTTTTTAGTGTCACATGACTGTTTGGTGCCACATGACTCGTGTCACATGACTGTTTAGTGTCACATGAATGTTTGGTGCCACATGACTGGTGTCGCATGACTGTTTAGTGTCACATTACTGATGTCACATGACTGTTTAGTGTCACATGACTGTTTGGTGCCACATGACTGGTGTCACATGACTGTTTAGTGTCACATGACTGATGTAACATGACTGTTTAGTGTCATATGACTGATGTCACATGACTGTTTAGTGTCACATGACTGATGTCACATGACTGTTTAGTGTCACATGACTGTTTGGTGCCACATGACTGGTGTCACATGACTGTTTAGTGTCACATGACTGATGTAAAATGACTGTTTAGTGTCATATGACTGATGTCACATGACTGTTTAGTGTCACATGACTGATGTCACATGACTGTTTAGTGTCACATGACTGTTTGGTGCCACATGACTGGTGTCACATGACTGTTTAGTGTCACATGACTGATGTAAAATGACTGTTTAGTGTCATATGACTGATGTCACATGACTGTTTAGTGTCACATGACTGATGTCACATGACTGTTTAGTGTCACATGACTGTTTGGTGCCACATGACTGGTGTCACATGACTGTTTAGTGTCACATGACTGATGTAAAATGACTGTTTAGTGTCATATGACTGATGTCACATGACTGTTTAGTGTCACATGACTGATGTCACATGACTGTTTAGTGTCACATGACTGTTTGGTGCCACATGACTGGTGTCACATGACTGTTTAGTGTCACATGACTGTTTGGTGCCACATGACTGGTGTCACATGACTGTTTAGTGTCACATGACTGATGTAAAATGACTGTTTAGTGTCATATGACTGATGTCACATGACTGTTTAGTGTCACATGACTGATGTCAGATGACATTTTAGTGTCACATGACTGTTTGGTGCCACATGACTCGTGTCACATGACTGTTTAGTGTCACATGACTGTTTGGTGCCACATGACTCGTGTCACATGACTGTTTAGTGTCACATTACTGATGTCACATGACTGTTTAGTGTCACATGACTGTTTGGTGCCACATGACTGGTGTCACATGACTGTTTAGTGTCACATGACTGATGTAACATGACTGTTTAGTGTCATATGACTGATGTCACAAGACTGTTTAGTGTCACATGACTGATGTCACATGACTGTTTAGTGTCACATGACTGTTTGGTGCCACATGACTGGTGTCACATGACTGTTTTTTAATATTGTTTTTAATATTGTTTTTAACATGGCTGTGCAGCACTTTGGAAACATTCTTGTTGTGTAAATGTGCTATATAAATAAAGTGGATTGGATTGGATTGGATAGTGTCACATGACTGATGTCACATGACTGTTTAGTGTCACATGACTGATGTCACATGACTGTTTAGTGTCACATGACTGTTTGGTGTCACATGACTGGCGTCACATGACTGTTTAGTGTCACATGACTGGTGTCACATGACTGTTTAGTGTCACATGACTGATGTCACATGACTGTTTAGTGTCACATGACTGTTTGGTGTCACATGACTGGCGTCACATGACTGTTTAGTGTCACATGACTGATGTCACATGACTGTTTAGTGTCACATGACTGTTTGGTGCCACATGACTGGCGTCACATGACTGTTTAGTGTCACATGACTGGTGTCACATGACTGTTTAGTGTCACATGACTGTTTGGTGCCACATGACTGGTGTCACATGACTGTTTAGTGTCACATGACTGTTTAGTGTCACATGACTGTTTGGTGTCACATGACTTGCACTTGACAGCATGCACACCCAACAGTGTTAATGGTGTCCATGTTGTTCACAAACGTATTTTGATGGATGAATGTTGGATGAACATGTGATTGTAAAAATGATTGTGTTTTCCTACAGTTTGTCTTTTGTTATTTTGTAATTATAAACACTTTTGTCATTTGTTTATTCGGTTGATGTCAACGTAAACGTTTTCATATTTTGATCATTTGATTATGAGAAGAGTACGTTTTTTTTCGACTTTGTTATTTTGTGTTATGTCGTTGTCATTTTTCTTTTTCTTTTGTTTATGTAAAAGTGATTTTTTTGTGTATGAATTATATGTTGTTTCAAGTTTTATCTTGTTTTCTGTCATTTTAATTTGTTTTAACTTTTGTTTTGTAGATTTGTAAGTTGTTTTGACTTTCTGTACTTTTGATTTGTGTAATTGTAAACATTTTTGTCATTTGTTTAATGTGTTTATGTACTGTAAATGTGAATGTTTCTATCTTTTGTTTCATAATATTGTGCGTTTTTTTCCCCCAACTGTGTCATTTTGGGGAAGTGTAGTTGTCATTTTTCTTTTGTAATTTGTTTTTGTGTTCTGTTATTTTGTTTGTTTTTTGTTTTGTTTTGGTGTACCAAACACTCGGGCCATGACTGTGCTGGCATGATCCACACACAAGAAAATGCATTTTGTAAAAAAGTTTTTCATTATAGGAGATGAACTAATAAAATATCTTGAGTTTTTTCATCCTTCATTTTTGTATTTATTATTCATGTCTTTTTGTCTAATTTCATTACCAGGAGCTTTTCTTGCTGCTCTTTCCTTCCAATTAGTGCTCCCAATTCCACGTTTCCACCCATGGACGTCCAGCCCAAGGTCCATGTGAGCGTTAACAGCGAGTAGAGTGAGCGTGCTCGCCTCCATGGGGAGCTTCCATCTCTCCTCCACGTCTGTGAGCCTGATGTGCAGCCTGGGAATATGAGGAGGAATCAGGCCTGCAGGGTCAGCATCTATGGACACCTGCTGTGGGGAACATCTGCATTTAATCAACACCTACACTACATCTGACTGGCTTCCATTGCACACCTCAAACATCATGACTGTCTTTCTACTGCACCATGTACTGTTACACCATGTACTGTTACACCATGCACTGTTACACCATGTACTGTTACACTACTGTATGTACAGTTACACTATATACTTTTAAACATGTACTGTTACACCATGTACTGTTACATTATGTACTGTTACACCATGTACTGTTACACCATGTACTGTTACACCATGTGCTGTTACACCATGCACTGTTACACCATCACTGTTACACCATGTACTGTTACACCATGTACTGTTACACCATGTGCTGTTACACCAGGTACTGTTACACCATGTGCTGTTACAACATGCACTGTTACACCATGTGCTGTTACACCATGTACTGTTACACCATGTGCTGTTACACCATGTACTGTTACACCATGCACTCTTACACCATGTACTGTTACACCCTGCACTGTTACATTATGTACTGTTACACCATGTACTGTTACACCATGTACTGTTGCACCATGTACTGTTACACCATGCGCTGTTACACCATGCGCTGTTACACCATGTACTGTTACACCATGCATTGTTACATGATGTACTGTTACACTATGTACTGTTACACCATGTACTGTTACACCATGCACTGTTACACCATGTTCTGTTACACCATGTGCTGTTACACCATGCACTGTTACATTATGTACTGTTACACCATGTACTGTTACACCATGTACTGTTACACCATGTACTGTTACACCATGTACTGCTACACTACTGTATGTACAGTTACACTACATACTTTTAACCATGTACGGTTACACCATGTACTGTTACCCTATGTACTGTTACACCATGTACTGTTACACCATCCACTGTTACATTATGTACTGTTACACCATGTACTGTTACACCATGTACTGTTACACTACTGTATGTACAGTTACACTATATACTTTTAACCATGTACTGTTGCACCATGTACTGTTACCCTACGTACTGTTGCACCATGTGCTGTTACACTACTGTATGTACAGTTACACTATATACTTTTAACCATGCACTGTTACACTGTGTACTGTTACACCATGTACTGTTACACCATGTTCTGTTACACCATGTACTGTTACTCCATGTACTGTTACACCATGTAATGTTATATTATATACTGTTACAATATCTACTGTTACACCATGTACTCGTACACCATGTAATGTTACATTATGTACTGTTACACCATGTACTGTTACACAATGTAATGTTATATTATATACTGTTACATTATCTACTGTTACACCATGTACTCTTACACCATGTAATGTTACACCATGTACTGTTACACCATGCACTGTTACACCATGCACTGTTACACCATGCACTGTTACACTACTGTATGTACAGTTACACTATATACTTTTAACCATGCACTGTTACACTATGTACTGTTACACCATGTACTGTTACACCATGTACTGTTACTCCATGTACTGATACACCATGCACTGTTACACCATGTACTGTTACACCATGTACTGTTACCCTATGTACTGTTACACCATGCACTGTTACACCATGTACTGTTACACAATGTAATGTTGTATTATATACTGTTACAATATCTACTGTTACACCATGTACTCTTACATCATGTAATGTTACACTATGTGCTGTTACACCAAGTACTGTTACGCCATGTACTGTTACACCATGTACTGTTACACTACTGTATGTACTTTTAGACTACTTTATGTATTTTTACACTAACAATCAATCAATCAATCAATCTACATACATATATACGCACCTTCATGTGTCCTTTAATATATATATATAAATTTAAATGTCTGTTTGTCAATTCACATATGAAAAAACACCCTTTCTTCTACACACACAGCGTCAAAATCAGAACGTCCATTCACGTACACACAGCAGAAACATGTTTGTCCATACACATACGGTCTAATGTAAATGTATGTAGGTTTACCTCCAGATCTGTCCTTTCACTAAGGCATGTCTTTCAGTTCACATACACACACAGTGTACACATCAATCTGTCCTTTCATGTATACACATGTAAATACATGACTCTCCACTCATGTATACACACATATAAATCTGTTATTTTACATACATACACGTAAATAAAAGTCTGTTCATTCGCATACACTCACCATGTTCACATCAATCGTCTTTTCACGTATTGCCAAGTAAATGTGTGTCTGTCGATTTGCACACAAACAATGTACAAATCAATCTGTCCTTTCATGTAAACCCACGTAAATGCATGTATGTCCATTCATATATAAACACAGTGTACGCATTCATCTGTCCTTTCACGATTACACACGTATATGCATGTCTGTCCATTCACATACATGTGCAATGTACACATAAACATGTCCTTTTATGTATATACAAATAAATGGATGTAAGTCCATTCACATACAAACACAATGTACACATCAATCTGTCCTGTAACATACACACACACATATATGTATGGCTCTCCATTCCCATACACACACACTTAATAAACACATCAATCTGTAATTTCATATATACACGAGTAAATGCATGTTTATCTATTTACACACACACAAACGTACACACTAATCTGGCCTTTAACATACACACACGTAAATGTATGTTTTTCCACGCACATACACACACTATGTACACGTCAATCTGTCCTTTCACGTATACACTGTACACCTGTAACTGCACGTTTGTCCATTCACATGCAAACATGCATAATGTACTCATCAATCTGTCCTTTCACGTACACACATCTAAATGTATGTCTGTCCTTTCACACACACGCACAATGCACAAATCAATCTGTCCATTCACATAGTATACACACTTGTAAACATACTGTATGTCTATCCATTCACATGCAAATATGCATAATGTACACGTCAATCTGTCCTTTACGTATACACAAGTAAATGCATGTCTGTCCATTTACACACACACACACACACACACACACACACACACACACACACACACACACACACACACACACACACACACACACACACACACACATGCACGCACGCACACACACACAAATCAATCTGTCCATTCACATAGTATACTTATATATAGTAAACATATGTCTGTCCTTTTACACACACACAATGTACACATCAATCCGTCCATTCATGTCGTAAACACACACGTAGATGCATGGCTGTCCATTCATGTACACACACAATGTACACATCTATCTGTCCTTTCACATATCCACAAGTAAATGCATGTCTGTCCATTCACACACACACACAGTGTACACATCAGTCTGTTCATTCACTTGTACACAAGTACATGCATGTTTATCCTTTCACGCGCACATGCACACAAATCAATCTGTCCATTAACATAATATAAACACATATAAACATATGTCTGTCCATTCACACACACACAATGGACACATCAATCTTAGCATTAATGTAGTATACACACACGTAAACGCATGGTTGTCCATTCACATTCACATAATGTACACATCAATCTTTCCATTCGC
>NC_084741.1:12588114-12620614 GCF_033978785.1 Entelurus aequoreus
AGCGTGTTTACTTGTGTGTGGTATCATGTGCGATACAAGCCGTCCTGCAGCGTGTTTACTTGTGTGGGATGTCATGTGCGATTCAAGCAGTCCTGCAGAGTGTTTACTTGTGTGTGATGTCATGTGCGATACAAGCAGTCCTGCAGCGTGTTTACTTGTGTGTGAAATCATGTGCGATACAAGCCGTCCTGCAGCGTGTTTACTTGTGTGGGATGTCATGTGCGATACAAGCAGTCCTGCAGAGTGTTTACTTGTGTGTGATGTCATGTGCGATACAAGCAGTCCTGCAGCGTGTTTACTTGTGTGTGATGTCATGTGCGATAAAAACAGTCCTGCAGAGTGTTTACTTGTGCGTGATGTCATGTGCGATACAAGCAGTCCTGCAGCGTGTTTACTTGTGTGTGATATCATGTGCGATACAAGCCGTCCTGCAGCGTGTTTACTTGTGTGGGATGTCATGTGCGATACAAGCAGTCCTGCAGAGTGTTTACTTGTGTGTGATGTCATGTGCGATACAAGCAGTCCTGCAGCGTGTTTACTTGTGAGTGATATCATGTGCGATAAAAACAGTCCTGCAGAGTGTTTACTTGTGCGTGATGTCATGTGCGATACAAGCAGTCCTGCAGAGTGTTTACTTGTGTGTGATATCATGTGCGATACAAGCAGTTCCGGAAGGTGTTTACTTGTGTGTGATGTCATGTGCGATACAAGCAGTCCTGCAGAGTGTTTACTTGTGTACTTTTTGGATGTTTTTTTAGAGGGCTTTATGGGCGGAATAATATACTCCTAGTTGCTGCATTGTTCACCACCTCTTACTTGCCATATTTTACGAGTTAGAATGCAGAAAAAAAAGAAAGACAGGTGCAGTTCCCCTTTAAGAGACGCAACTCTCTGATCACAAGTTTAGCTGATCAGCTTTGTGTGTGCTATCAAGTTTTTGTTATTTTATTTGTAATTTTTTTGTTTCAAGCCCCACAATCTTGTCTGGATCAGGTCACGGTGCGGCCCACGCCAAGTGGGAAAAAGTGCAAAATGGACGACTTTGTTTACGCGCAGGACGAGGGCGGTGCGCTTAGTTAAAGCCCCGCTCCGTATTCCAATCACACCGGACAACTTTTTACGACTCCCGGGAGTAAAATGACATCCATTTCATTTTATTACAGCAGAGGGACGAAACAAAAAAAATAAAAAAAACACTAATGGGCCTGCGCTAGCAACGGCGCAGTGGCGGCACCCGGCCTGTTGGGGGCGTAGGCGGCGGCACGTGGCGAGTAGATTTGTTGTACCTTGATGCCTCATCATCGCACACACACACACACACGCACACACACACACACGCACACACACACACACACACACACACTGGTGTGGAGTCACACTGCTGTTTGCTACATTATCCAGCAGGGGGCAGGGTGCCCACGTACATGCACACAGAGGCCTCCCCACCCCCACCCCCACCCCGGCCCTAGGGCTGACATTTGCAGCCTAGTGCTTGTGTTGTGAAGTCTGGTGGCAGGACAAGTTCAGCAGGTGGCTGCACACACACACACACACACACACACACACACACACACACACACACACACACACACACACACACACACACACACACACACACACACACACACACACACACACACACACACACACACACACACACACACACACACACACACACACACACACACACACACACACACACACTCTTGTATTTGTTGCCTTCTTGAGACGTGAGAAAAATGCCTCCCTCTTTAGGACCAGCCTTTCTAGATATATAAAGATGTGTATTTACAACATTAATAATATATACATACTATGCAAATATAAAAAAAGCTTGTTGTGAAAAATGAGTTGGAATTTCACTAGAAAAAGGTCACAATTTCACAAGAAAAACTTAGAATATTGGCAGTATTATAATAAAAGTCGTCATTTTACTCGACGCAAAGTCCAAGAAAAACTGAACATTTGTGCAATATTATGATAAAAATTGGAATTTTACTCAATAACAGTCGCAATTTTACAAGGAAAGCTTAATATTTTGGCAATTTTATGAAAAGAGTCGTCATTTTACTCGACAAAAGTCACAGTTTTATAAGAAAACTTTAAAAATGTTGACAATATTATAATAATAATCTGAATTTTACTCTGCAAAATTATTAAAATAGTCTTAATTTTACTCAAAAAATGTCACTATTATACAAGAACAACAAAAAAATGGGTAATTTTGTGATAAAAGTCGGAATTTTACATGTCAAATGTCGCCATATTGCATTAAAAAGTAATAATTTTACATAAAGAAAGTCATAATTTTAGGAGAAAATATTGCAATATTACAGAAACAGAAAGAATATGAGAAATTGTTCCCAATTTTATAAGAAAAAAGTCGAGACATTGTGAGAAAAAGACTGCTTTTAGTTCGTTTTTTTTTTGTTGTTGAATATTTTGTTTGTTATTGGTTTTTAATCTTCATTATTTACTTCAAGATATTACAGTATGTCTCTATATACATATTTATTTGTATTAATTTTGGCCAAAGGGGGCGCATTTCAATTTTTCTTACACACACTTGTTATTTCATATGTTGACCAGAGTGGGAGCACTTCAAATTTATACAAACACTTGTTATTTCATATGTAGACTTTTAAAAGTGACCCAAAGTCAATTAGAAAATGCCTCCTTTTTGGGACCACCCTCATTTTGAAAGATTTCACCAGCAAATGAGACATTGTCTATTAGATGCAATGTTATTGGTTGGGACTATGCTTAAAGTCCTAACTTGTTCACACCTCCTCAAATGGAAGATACTTTCCCTTCTTCATGTCTCAAAAAGGGCAGAAATAAGAGAACACACACACACACACACACACACACACACACACACACACACACACACACACACACACACACACACACACACACACACACACACACACACACACACACACACACACACACACACACACACACACCATGGACCTTGGCTACATATGCACACACACCCCCACCCACACCCTTGCCACCCCCTACGTGGTATGACAGACAACGGAAGCCTGCCCCCTACCCTCCTGTTGCAAGTCTTGTGGTTTCTATGTCAACACGCGTATAAGTGCTTATCACATATTTTTCTCAGCCCCAATCTGTGCCCAGTCTGAAATCGACTTTTCTTTTTTGACTCATCCTCCCCCAGCGTCTACCTTTTTCGACATCACCCATCAACGCTGCGGTTCTGTAACCCTGCACAATGTTTGTCGTGTCTTGAACCGGGTTAGGTTCCAACGTGCAACCACAATTGAGAGCGCACCACACCACACCAATCAGAGAGTCGCTTGTAACAGTGAATATAACGTACATCCCGGACTACAAGACAGTACTTTTTCCTACGCTTTGAACCCTGTGGCTTATTAAACGGTGCAGCTAATTTATGGATTTTTCCTCGCTTATGGCCACAATGCAAATAGTTTAAAAAAAAACACAGGCAAATTCACTGAAAAGGCGCCATCTTTTGGACGAGTTCGCTCACTGCAGGTGTTGTTGTTGTTGTTGTTGAGCACTTTGTCAATGGCTCTGAGTGTTGCTGGGTCGGGTTTGGTTTTGGATTGCATTGTTATTAGGGGTGTGGGAAAAAATCGATTTGAATTCGAATCGCGATTCTAACGTTGTGCGATTCAGAATCCATTCTCATTTTTAAAAAATCTATTTTTTTTTAAAATATTTTTTTATTATTTAAATTTTTTTTTTTAATTTTTTTTTTAATGAATCAATCCAGCAAAACAATACACATCAATACCATAACAATGCAATCCAACTCCAAAAGCAAAGTCGAGCCAGCAACACTCAGAAGTGCAATAAACAGAGCAATTGAGAGGAGACACAAACACGACACAGAACAAACCAAAAGTAGTGAAACAAAAATGAATATTATCAACAACAGTATCAATATTAGTTACAATTTCAACATAGCAGTGATTAAAAATCCCTCATTGACATTATCATTAGACATTTATAAATAAAAAAAGAACAATAGTGTCACAGTGGCTTACACTTGCATGGCATCTCATAAGCTTGACAACACACTGTGTCCAATATTTTCACAAAGATAAAATAAGTCATATTTTTGCTTCATTTAATAGTTCAAACAAATGTACATTATTGCAATCAGTTGATAAAACATTGTCCTTTACAATTATAAAAGCTTTTTACTCTGCTTGCATGTCAGCAGACTGGGGTAAATCCTGCTGAAATCTATGTATTGAATGAATAGACAATCCTTTTGAATCGGGAAAATATCCTTTTTGAATCGAGAATCGTGTTGAATTGAAAAAAAAAAATCGATTTTGAATCGAATCGTGACCCCCAAGAATCGATATTGAATCGAATCGTGGGACACCCAAAGATTCACAGCCCTAATTGTTATGGTATTGCTGTGTATTGTTTTGTTGGATGGATTAATTAAAAAAATATAAAATTTAAAAAAATCAAAAATTTAAAAATAATTACAAAATAAATGAAAATAAAAATCGTTTAAAAAAAAAGAGAATCGATTCTGAATCGCACCACGAGAGAATCACGTTTCGAATTCGAATCGATTTTTTCCCACACCTCTAATATATATACATATATATATATTTAGACCCCAACATTTTTTTTAAAGTATGATATTATAATATTTGTTGCCATATTGGATACTATTTAAAAAAAAAAAATCCATCCATCCATCCATCCATCCATCCATCCATCCATCTTCTTCCGCTTATCCGAGATCGGATCGCGGGGGCAGCAGCCTAAGCAGGGAAACCCAGACCTCCCTCTCCCCAGCCACTTCGTCCAGCTCCTCCCGAGGAATCCCGAGGCGTTCCCAGGCCAGCCAGGAGACATAGTCTTCCCAACGTGTCCTGGGTCTTCCCCGTGGCCTCCTACCGGTCGGACGTGCCCTAAACACCTCCCTAGGGAGGCGTTCGGGTGGCATCCTGACCAGATGCCTGAACCCCCTCATCTGGCTCCTCTCCATGTGGAGGAGCAGCGGCTTTACTTTGAGCTCCCCCCGGATGACAGAGCTTCTCACCCTATCTGTAAGGGAGAGACCCGCCACCCGGTGGAGGAAACTCATTTCGGCCGCTTGTACTCGTGATCTTGTCCTTTCGGTCAGAACCCAAAGCTCATGACCATAGTTGAGGGTGGGAACATAGATCGACCGGTAAATTGAGAGCTTTGCCTTCCGGTTCAGCTCCTTCTTCACCACAACGGATCCATACAGCGCCCGCATTACTGAAGACGCCGCACCGATCCGCCTGTCGATCTCACCACCCACTCTTCCCTCACTCGTGAACAAGACTCCGAGGTACTTGAACTCCTCCACTTGGGGCAAGGTCTCCTCCGCAACCCGGAGATGGCACTCCACCCTTTTCCGGGCGAGAACCATGGACTCGGACTTGGAGGTGCTGATTCTCATCCCAGTCACTTCACACTCGGCTGCGAACCGATCCAGTGAGAGCTGAAGACCCTGGCCAGATGAAGCCATCAGGACCACATCATCTGCAAAAAGCAGAGACCTAATCCTGCAGCCACCAAACCAGATCCCCTCAACGCCTTGACTGCGCCTAGAAATTCTGTCCATAAAAGTTATGAACAGAATGGGTGACAAAGGGCAGACTTGGCGGAGTCCAACCCTCACTGGAAACGTGTCCGACTTACTGCCGGCAATGTGGACTAAACTCTGACACTGATCATACAGGGAGCGGACCGCCATAATCAGACAGTCCGATACCCCATACTCTCTGAGCACTCCCCACAGGACTTCCCGAGGGACACGGTCGAATGCCTTCTCCAAGTCCACAAAACACGTGTAGACTGGTTGGGCAAACTCCCATGCACCCTCAAGGACCCTGCCGAGAGTATAGAGCTGGTCCACAGTTCCACGACCAGGACGAAAACCACACTGTTCCTCCAGAATCCGAGGTTGGACTATCCGGCGTAGCCTCCTCTCCAGTACACCTGAATAGACCTTACCAGGAAGGCTGAGGAGTGTGATCCCACGATAGTTAGAACACACCCTCCGGTTCCCCTTCTTAAAGAGAGGAACCACCACCCCGGTCTGCCAATCCAGAGGTACCGCCCCCGATGTCCACGCCATGCTGCAGAGTCTTGTCAACCAAGACAGCCCCACAGCATCCAGAGCCTTAAAGGTCTACTGAAATGATTTGTTTTTATTTAAACAGGAATAGCAGATCCATTCTATGTGTCATACTTGATCATTTCGCGATATTGCCATATTTTTGCTGAAAGGATTTAGTAGAGAAAATCGACGATAAAGTTTGCAACTTTTGCTCGCTGATAAAAAAAAGCCTTGCCTGTACCGGAAGTAGCGTGACGTCACAGGAGCTAGTATTCCTCACAATTCCCCGTTGTTTACAATGGAGCGAGAGAGATTGGGAGCGACAAAGCGACGATTACCCCATTAATTTGAGCGAGGATGAAAGATTCGTGGATGAGGAACGTGAAAGTGAAGGACTAGAGAGGCAGTGCAGGACGTATCTTTTTTCGCTCTGACCGTAACTTAGGTACAAGCTGGTTTATTGGATTCCACACTCTCTCCTTTTTCTATTGTGGATCACGGATTTGTATTTTAAACCACCTCGGATACTATATCCTCTTGAAAATGAGAGTCGAGCACGCGAAATGGACATTTAAAGTGACTTTTATCTCCACGACAATACATCGGTGACACACTGAGCTACTGAGCTAACGTGATAGCATCGTTCTCAAATGAAGGTAGAAACAAAATAAATAAATCCCTGACTGGAAGGATAGACAGAAGATCAACAATACTATTAAACCATGGACATGTAAATGCACGGTTAAAAATTCTCAGCCTGGTAAGGCTTAACTATGCTGTTGCTAATGACGCTAATGCTAATTTAGCAACTTAGCAACCGGACCTCACAGAGCTATGATAAAAACATTAGCGCTCCACCTTCGCCAGCCAGCCCTCATCTTCCCATCAACAGCCGTGCTCACCTGCATTCCAGCGATCGACGGCGCGACGAAGGACTTCATCCGTGGGTTTGGCGGCTAGCATCGGCTAGGCGTCTGCTAAGTAAGTAGTCCTTGTTGTGTTGCTGTAAGTATTGTACTTAGCCGCTAATACACCGATCGATCCCACCCACAACGTTCTTCTTTGCAGCCTCCATTGTTCATTAAACAAATTGCAAAAGATTCACCAACACAGATGTCCAGAATACTGTGGAATTTTGTCGAAGAAAAAAAGAGGTTTCTGTATCGGGTTCGACGGGGTCCAACCACTTCCGTGGATTTTGTGACGTCACGCGCATAAATCATATCCAAAGGAGTTTTTCAACCGGAAGTGTGGCGGGAAATTTAAAATGTCACTTTATATCAGGGGTGGGCAATTAATTTTTACCGGGGGCCGCATGAGCAACCCGAGCACTGCTGGAGGGCCACATCGACAATATTTCAATTACATTTTGCTCAATATTATTTTTGATGTATACCGTAAGATAAATAATAATAATAATAATAATAATTAATAATAATAGTAATACTTCAACATAGTGTGTGTAACAGCATTCCATGACTAATATAAATAAATTAACATTAATAATAAATGACAGTAAAATAAGCACACGTATGACTGAGGAGTCATAGTGTAACTTTGTGTGGTGTTTCAGTTGTCCGACTTTTTGTGTGGCCTTAAACGCACCAGTGGTTTAGTGCTATGCGTGTTGGTGACAGATGACAAGTTGGTTTTGGCCTGGTTTGTACGGCAGAAAATGACTAGTTTTTCGAGATAGGAGTGTTTTACTCATGTTTTTGGTGTGGTTATGGCCGAATATAAACAGTTTTGCTCAATAAAGTGATCGATATAATTCCTGTCCTCGAGGCATCTCGATAGACGTTACAATAATTGAACGGTGTTCAATTGAACGGTGTTGATGAACACCGTTAGGGCCGCTTGTTGTCACTGTCACTCAGAGTTGCATTGCAAAATTACATAGAATAAATGTGTTTATTTTGTTTAGAATTCAGATGGGATTTGATTTGGTGTGCGGAATATATTTTGCTGCGCGCAGCGGACGCTTGAGTAATGCGCAATTGCGCAGGCACGCACCTTAGAGCAGGAGTCACCAGAGGTGGGACCAAGTCATTGCTTTGCAAGTCACAAGTAAGTCTCAAGTCTTTGCCCTCAAGTCTCGAGTCAAGTCCCGAGTTAAGACAGGCAAGTCCCGAGTCAAGTCCAAAGTCAAGACTGGAAAGTCTCAAGTCAAGTCACAAGTCATGCATTTTGAGTTTCGAGTCCTTTCAAGTCCTTTTAACCACAGACTAATATTTTTACACAGATTGTGTATGCTTTTAAAACGTTGTATTTATTTATTAAAATAAGTGCATTTGAAATAGCAGGAAAAAAAATAGTACTGACATTGCAATTCATAATAGCACTATTAACCAGTCATTTTAATAGTTTAAACAATTTTAAACATTTAACTCATTCCTTTACAGAATAAACACATTTGCAAAAACAAGTGCAACTGTACTTATTTGTACAAAAGTGTTAACATTGTATTTCCATGGCATATTGCATTGTAACTAGTTCCACAGCAGTTTCTATCCTGTTCTTACCTTATCTCATTGATCTCATCTCATACTGTACGTGTGTTTATGTGTGCGTACACATGAAAAACATAACAAATACATGAACATAACAATGAACAGAGTTGTACTTTTTAGATGTCAGGGCCCTATGCAATATGTACACATATTCTTAATATAGTATACATTTTAACTGACCTTTATTTGACTATGTTTGTCTTTTTGTAGGTGGCTAAAATACGCGGTGCTGCTGACCGCCGTCTAACGTTACGTTATTGTGTGTGATACATTGACTAACGTAACGTTATTTGTAGGTACCTCAGTTATTTGTAGGTACCTCATGCAACCCTGCTTAAAAAAAATCACAAAAAGTATGAATAAGGTAGCGAACTGCAGTGGACGCAACAGATTGCCGTGTTTGCAATGACGTTATAACCATAGACATCTTATAAGTAGACGCAGCATTGGTTGCTGTGACGCGAGCAATTTGCATCTTGAAGTTGTGATGAGGAGCCGGCGAGCAGCCTAAACTGACAGTTGACAGGTAGAAAACAAAGATGGTGTTCAGCGTTTTCCTGCTCAAATGAGCGGACTGTTGAAAATAGGAATCGGGGGATTACTTTTTACAAGTAAGATTTAACATGAATGTACTATTGGTTGTATTTTATGAAAATAACATTACCACAGAGTTGAGAAGGAGCAAAGATCTTCAATATTTGTATGTGAGAATCACAAATAAATCTTCTGGGGGAGGATGACGCCCCTACAGGGGTTTGGTTTACAAACTTTCAGCCCCACCTAAAACAAAATTCACCAGCCGCCACTGATTATAATGCATTCTCATTTTAGGCAAAATATAAGACAATACTTTCTTAACAGTATAATTGTAACCAGGAATAAGTCTTCAAGTAACAATATTCAAATACTAACATTGTTGGGTAAAACAGCATTTGGTTTTATTCTGAATCCAGTCAAACAGATTGGTGGTTTTAGCTGATATAAAGACTTTCAGGTGTTTATATATGTTTAAGTATTTGGCAGACGCTTTTATCCAAAGCGACATACATAAAAAATACATATATAACAATCACTGTAAACATGATCATTTAAGGGAAGAATTTAATACAAAATATCAATACAAAGTGTCAAGACAGAATAAACTCTCTGCTGCTGCAGCAACAGAGGTACAGTCTATAAGATATATAGATATCTAATGTATTCATACATTGTTTATGTAGGATATACGCATGTATATATAACCTAATCATATTGTTTCTTCAATTTAAAAATAGCTGACCGTTTTTTTCCCCTTTCTCTGGGATTATATTCCCAGTTTTGATCTCGGACGTCTGGTCACTTATAGCGTATAAGAATATTATATTACTGTTAAGCAAACTATGAATAATAAAACACGCCAAAACATGTGTCCTTTATCATAGCTACACGTATGACAAAAAAAACGTGTGAAAATGAGTGGTATTCAGTGAGGTAAAATGAATTAAATGCGCTGACAGTTCATTGCTCCTGCCAAATGAATTGCACTAGTGGAGCGGATCACCACTCCAAGATGGCGGCCCCGCGTCTCGTCTGCGCCTGTAGGCAGTAGCGCTCCATGCTGCGTACCCTTAGAACATGTCTATGGTTATAACGTTAGCAGTGAGTTTACAGCCTCACTGATTTAACTACACAGCAAATAAAAGTCACGTTACTTAGCCAATAAACGTTAGCTTACATTCAAAACTTACCCTTCTTTGTGCAACTTCAAATGTCGAACGAAGTTGGAAGTTGTTACGTCTCCGTCTATAATATTCGAACTGCATGATTTGCATAGGGCTATTCGTTTTTTGTTGACCGAGTCGTAGTTTTTATACCCGAACGAAATTAACTTTGGCATAATTGTTTCTCTCTGCCGCATTGTTTGACAACTCTTCTTCATTGGTTGTCCTGCAATTTGATTGGATGAGAGCTGTGTGATGAAAACAGCGTAGATCTAATTTGATTGGCTGTTGTACTGACAGCACACCAGCTGACAGGAACAACACGCTGATAGACAGACGAAGAAAAGGAAAATCACGGAGCGGCGCGCTCCCAAATAACTTTTTAATCTTTGGGTTTTGGGGAAAGTAGCAAGTCATGTCAAGTCAAAAGGCTCAAGTCCAAGTGAAGTCACAAGTCATTGATGTTAAAGTCTAAGTCGAGTTGCAAGTCTCTTTACATTTTGTCAAGTCGAGTCCAAAGTCATCAAATTCATGACTCGAGTCTGACTCGAGTCCAAGTCATGTGACTCGAGTCCACACCTCTGGGAGTCACCAACGCGGTGCCCGCGGGCACCAGGTAGCCCGTAAGGACCAGATGAGTAGCCCGCTGGCCTGTTCTAAAAATAGCTCAAATAGCAGCACTTACCAGTGAGCTGCCTCTATTTTTTAAATTGTATTTATTTACTAGCAAGCTGGTCTCGCTTTGCCCGACATTTTTAATTCTAAGAGAGACAAAACTCAAATAGAATTTGAAAATCCAAGAAAATATTTTAAAGACTTGGTCTTCACTTGTTTAAATAAATTCATTCATTTTTTTTATTTAGCTTCTTATAACTTTCAGAAGGACAATTTTAGAGAAAAAATACAACCTTAAAAATGATTTTAGGATTTTTAAACACATATACCTTTTTACCTTTTAAATTCCTTCCTCTTCTTTCCTGACAATTTAAATCAATGTTCAAGTAAATGTATTGTTTTTATTGTAAAGAATAATAAATACATTTTAATTTAATTCTTCATTTTAGCTTCTGTTTTTTTGACGAAGAATATTTGTGAAATACTTCTTCAAACTTATTATGATTAAAATTCAAAACAAATATTCTGGCAAATCTAGAAAATCTGTAGAATCAAATTTAAATCTTATTTCAAAGTCTTTTGAATTTCTTTAAAAATGTTTGTTCTGGAAAATCTAGAAGAAATAATGATTTGTCTTTGTTAGAAATATAGCTTGGTCCAATTTGTTATATATTCTAACAAAGTGTAGATTGGATTTTAACCTATTCAAAACATGTCATCAAAATTCTAAAATTAATCTTAATCAGGAAAAATTACTAATGATGTTCCATAAATTATTTTTTTAATTTTTTCAAAAAGATTCGAATTAGCTAGTTTTTCTCTTCTTTTTTTCTGTTTAATTTTGAATTTTAAAGACTCGAAATTGAAAATAAACTTTGTTTCAAAATTTAAATGTCATTTTTTTCCGTGTTTTCTCCTCTTTTAAACCGTTCAATTAAGTGTAAATATCATTAATTATTAATAATAACACAGAGTTAAAGGTAAATTGATCAAATTGGCTATTTCTGGCAATTTATTGAAGTGTGTATCAAACTGGTAGCCCTTCGCATTAATCAGTACCCAAGAAGTAGCTCTTGCTTTCAAAAAGGTTGGTGACCCCTGTTCTATATGTTATAGTTATTTGAATGACTCTTACCATAATATGTTACCTTAACATACCAGTTGGTTATTTATGCCTCATATAACGTACACTTATTCAGCCTGTTGTTCACTATTCTTTAGACATTTTAAATGTCTATTCTTGGTGTTGGCTTTTATCAAATACATTTCCCCAAAAAATGCGACTTATACTCCAGTGCGACTTATATCTGTTTTTTTCCTTCTTTATTATGCATTTTTGGCCGGTGCGACTTATACTCCGAAAAATACGGTACATTGCAGGCCATATAAAATGGTGTGGCCCTCAGGCCTTGAGTTTGACACCTGTGACGATGACATCATAACAGTTTATGTCTAATGCATCTTACCTGCATGTTGTTTGACTTTGCTGTTGGTTTGATCTTGCATCTTCTGTTCGAAATCTCTCACCTCCTCCAAAGTTAGTCCTGCAGGAAACGCACACCCACACGTTGCTTTTACAAAACGGGTTATTTTCTCACGATTCGACTCGATTCAGAATCGATTCCTTATTCAAACCGACTCAGAGTGTCCGAATCCGTCAGCTGTAGGTGCAACTGCACACAAAGAGCTACGGAGCTAGCCTAAAACGTTAGCATGCGCACAATAAAATGCTAACACTTCGCAAATGTGCTAACGATGGCATGCTAACAGTTAGCATGGCTCACATGTCAATTAACACGGCCGTAAGGTGTATGGCTTCGGAAATAGAGAAAAAAGTGTAAAAGTAGATGAAAAAGTTAGCACGTTTAAGTTAGCTAGCTAGCATGCTATCGTTTGCATGCTAAAAGTTACTAAGTGTCACATATCAATAAATATGACTAAAACTAGTAATGTTACGCAATGACAGCAGTTTATGTAGGATTTGTTGAAAAACTTCAAAACTTCAAAACTTACCTTCTTTTAACTTCCATTTACGTTTTACCTTTTATTTACCTTCTATTTACCTTTTTTGTGCTTTATTTTATCTTCTATTTTTGTTATTTGCCTTTGATTTACCTTATTTTACTTCCTTGTACCCTTTGTTACTTTCTACTTAGTTTTTTTAAATTTCCATTTACATGGTTTACCTTTTATTTAGCTTCTATTTACCTTTTATTTTGTCTTTTTTATCTTCTATTTACCTTCTACACTTATGTTTTACCTTTTACTTACCTTCTATTAACCATATTTTACTTCCTTCTTCCCTCTTGTACACTTTTAAAAAAAAACTTTCTACTTACCTTCTTTTAACTTGCTTTTACATGTTTTACCTTTTGTTTACCTCCTATTTACCTTTTATTTTGTCTTCTGTTATATTATATTTACCTAATTTGCCTTTAATTTACCATTTATTTACCTTATTTTACTTCCTTGTACCCTCTTGTATCCTTTGTTACTTTCTACTTACCTTCTTTTAACTTCTGTGGAACGCTCTCCCTGACCACCTGAGGGCACCACAGACTGTGAATGCTTTTAAAAAAGGCTTAAAAACCCTTCTTTAAAAAAAAAAAAGCCTTTTTTTTTTTAGATATATGCATACTAGTTTTAGCTATTTGGCTGTTCTAGTTTTTATTTTTATTTATTTTTTATTATCTTTTTATTTTGTATTTTATTTTTTTTAATACACTGTAGCACTTTGAGGTTGTTTAGTCAATGTAAAGTGCTTTTTTTTATAAATAAAATCTATTATTATTATTATTTTTATTATTATTCCATTTACATGTTTTACCTTTTATTTACCTTTTATTTAGTCTTATTTTATCTTCTATTTACTTTCTTCACCTATGATTTAATTTGTATCTTCTATTGACCTTATTTGTCTTTTATTTACCTTGTTTTACTTCCTAGTACCTTCCTGTACCCTTTTTTTACTTTCTACTTACCTTTTTTAACTTCTATTTACATGCTTTACCTTTTATTTACATTCTATTTACCTTTTATTTTGTCTTGTTTTATCTTGTATTTACCTTATTCACATATGATTTAACTTGTATTTACCCTATTTTACTTCCTTGTACCCTTTTTGTACTTTTCACTTACCTTATTTTAACTTCCATTTACATTTTATACCTTTTATTTACCTTCTATTTACCTTTTATTTATTTTTTATTTAATTAATTTTTGTACTTTTTGACTCACATTTAAAATAATTACATACTTTGTTTTTGTTCCATTTTTTGTACTAAATGAATTAATGGGGAAAAATGTACACTAAAAAGGTAAAACATGTAAATGGAAGTTAAAAGAAGGTAAGTAAAAAGTATAAATAAGGGTACAAGGAAGTAAACTAAGGTAAATTAAAGGTAAATCAAAGGCAAATGAGGTAAATAGGAGATCAAATAAGACACAATAAAAGGTAAATCAGCCCTTTGAGACATTTGTGATTCATGGCTATATAAATAAACATTGATTGATTGATTGATTGAAATAAAAGGTAAAACATGTAAAAGGAAGTTAAAATAAGGTAAGTAGAAAGTAAAGAAAAGGGTGCAGGAAGGTAAAAGGAAGTAACTCAAGGTAAATAAAAGGCAAATAAGGTAAATTGAAGATACAAAATAAATAATAGGTGAAGAAAGTAAATAGAAGATAGAAGAAGACAAAATAAAAGGTAAATAAAAGGTAAATAAAAGCTAAATAAAAGGTAAAACATGTAAATGGAAGTTAAAAGAAGGTACGTAGAAAGTAAAACAAGGGTACAAGAGGGTATAAGGAAGTAAAATAAGGTAAATAAATGGTATTCAAAGAAAACTTAGGTAAATAGAAGATAACAGAAGACAAAATAAAAGTTAAATAGAAGGTAAACAAAAGGACAAACATGTAAAAGCAAGTTAAAAGAAGGTAAGTAGAAAGTAAAAAATGGGTACCAGAAGGTAGAAGGAAGTAAAATAGGGTTAATAGAATGTAAATAAAAGGAAAATCAAAAGTGTAGAAGGTAAATAGAAGATAAAAGAAGACAAAATAATAGGTAAATAGAAGCTAAATAAAAGGTAAACCATATAAATGGAAGTTAAAAGAAACTAAGAAGAAAGTAACAAAGGGTACAAGGAAGTAAAATAAGGTAAATCAAAGGCTGATAACAAAAATAGAAAACAAAATAAAGCAGAAAAAGGTAAATAGTAGGTAAAAAAAAGGTAAAACATAAATGGAAGTTAAAAGAAGGTAAGTAAAAAGTATAAAACAAGGTACAAGAGCATACAAGGAAGTAAAATAGGGTAAATAAATGGTAAATCATAGGTAAAGAAGGTAAATAGAAGACAAAATAAAAGGTAAATAGAAGCTACATAATAGGTAAAACATGGAAATGGAAGTTAAGTAAGTAGAAAGTAACAAAGGGTACAGGAGGGTACAAGGAAGTAAAACAAGTGAATAGAAGGTCAATCAAACACAAATTAGGTAAATAAAAGATAACAGAAGACAAAATAAAAGGTACATAGAAGGTAAATCAAAGGTAAATTATGTAAATGGAAGTCAAAAGAAAGTAAGTAGAAAGTAAAAAAGGCTACAATGAAGTAAAACAGGGTTAATAGAAGGTAAATCAAAGGTAAATTATGTAAATAGAAGTTAAAAGAAGGTAAGTAGAAAGTAAAAAAAGGGTACAATTAAGTAAAATAGGGTTAATAGAAGGTAGATAAAAAGGTAAATTATGTAAATAGAAGTTAAAAGAAAGTAAGTGGAAAGTAAAAAGAGGTACAATGAAGTAAAATAGGGTTAATAGAAGGTAAATTAAAAGGTAAATTATGTAAATAGAAGTTAAAAGAAAGTAAGTGGAAAGTAAAAAGAGGTACAATGAAGTAAAATAGGGTTAATAGAAGGTAAATCAAAAGGTAAATTATGTAAATAGAAGTTAAAAGAAAGTAAGTGGAAAGTAAAAAGAGGTACAACGAAGTAAAATAGGGTTAATAGAAGGTAAATCAAAGGTAGATCAAAAGTGTAAAAGGTAAATAGAAGATAAAATAAAAAATAAAAGGTAAATAAAAAAGGTCAAACCTGTAAATGGAAGTTAAAAGAAAGTAAGTAGAAAGTAACAAACGGTACAAGGAAGTAAAACGAGGCAAATAAACGGTAAGTCAAATGCAAATAAGGTAAATAGAAGATAAAAGAAGGCCACAGGCACAACAATATTTGTTTATTTGAACTATTTTCCCTCAAATAGTGTTTGGGACTACAAAGTGTGTTTCATCACATCAAACTAACGGCTAGATTACTGACTACTATCAAAATCAACATCTGCAGCCTCACTTTTAGCATCAGATTAGCAAACATTTCTTAAAGAAAAAGTCAAGAAGATGAGCGCTAACACTGCACGCTGCTACCAGTGTTGGAGCAGGAGGGGGCTGGGAATTATTGCAAGTGGTACGGAGACAGCGCTGATGGCAGCAAAGGATAAAAAAGCCAATCTTCTTCCTCAGCACTATTGATGTGCCCTCCAGCAACCGTCACTCTACCGCATGTGCCACTCCTTGTGTGTCAGGGCTCCGTGTGTGGAATACACACACACACACACACACACACACACACACACACACACACACACACACACACACACACACACACACACACACACACACACACACACACACACACACACACAAAATAGAATTTGGCCCAAAGAGATAATAAAGAATAGCTAATTATTATTTCAATGACTGCTAACATGGCTGCATCACTGCCAGTTAAATAGCTATTTGCTTACTTACATTCTCATGCTTGTAGCACTTTGCTAAAGAATGGCCCCAAACACTATGCTAACAATAGCATGCTTACTCTTAGCATTAAAGAAGCACCCAAATAGACGTGATTCTGAGGTCTATATATGCAAAATTATGAAAAAATTAATTAAATGCTAACATTAGCATGCATCAAGTACCAAAATATGTGACTCGGAGGTGTATATCTGCAAAATTATTAAAAAAAACTCTAACATGCTAACATTAGCATGCGTCAATTACCAAACTATATGACTCGGAGGTGTATATCTGCGAAATTATAAAAAGAAAACGCTAACATGCTAACATTAGCATGGGTCAACTACCAAAATATGTGACTCTGAGGTGTATACCTGACAATATAACGAATAAAAAGCTAGCATGCTGATGTTAGCATGCTAGAATGGCAACTTCAGCATGCTTCAAGTACCAAAATATGAACTAAATGAAAGCTACTATGCTAATGTTAGCATGCTAAAATGCTAACTTCACTATTTGTCAACTTGTTTGTCAAGTACCAAACTATATGACTCGGAGGTGTATATCTGCAAAATTATCAAAAAATGCTAACATGCTAACTTCAGCATCCTTCGAGTACCAAAATATTAACTAAATGAAAGCTACTATGCTAATTTTAGCATGCTAAAATGCTAACTTCAGCAAATTTCGAGTACCGAAAAATGATGTTGTATACTTGCTAAATTAACTTAAAAAAAGGTAGCATGCTATTGTTAGCATGCTAAAATGCTAACTTCACTATTTGTCAACTTGTTTGTCAAGTACCAAAATATGTGACTCGGAGGTGTATATCTGCAAAATGATTTAAAAAAAAAAATGTTAACATGCTAACATTAGCATGCGTCAAGTACCAACATATATGACTCTGAAGTGTATACCTGACAAAAAAACTAAGAAAAAGCTAGCATGCTGATGTTAGCATGCTAGAATGGCAACTTCAGCATGCTTCAAGTACCAAAATATAAACTAAATGAAAGCTACAATGCTAATGTTAGCATGCTAAAATGCTAACTTCACTATTTGTCAACTTGTTTGTCAAGTACCAAACTATATGACTCGGAGGTGTATATCTGCAAAATTATGAAAAAACGCTAACATGCTAACATTAGCAACCTTCGAGTACCAAACTATTAACTAAATGAAAGCTACTATGCTAATGTTAGCATGCTAAAATGCAAACTTCACTATTTGTCAACTTGTTTGTCAAGTACCAAACTATATGACTTTGAGCTGTATATCTGCAAAATTATGAAAAAACGCTAACATGCTAACCTTAACATGCTTCGAGTACAAACATATGAACTAAATGAAAGCTACTATGCTAATGTTAGCATGCTAAAATGCTAACTTCACTATTTGTCAACTTGTTTGTCAAGTACCAAACTCTATGACTCGGAGGTGTATATCTGCAAAATTATCAAACAATGCTAACATGCTAACTTCAGCATTCTTCGAGTACCAAAATATTATCTAAATGAAAGCTACTATGCTAATTTTAGCATGCTAAAATGCTAACTTCAGCAAATTTCGAGTACCGAAAAATGATGTTGTATACTTGCTAAATTAACTTAAAAAAAGGTAGCATGCTATTGTTAGCATGCTAAAATGCTAACTTCACTATTTGTCAACTTGTTTGTCAAGTACCAAAATATGTGACTCTAAGGTGTATATCTGCAAAATTATTTAAAAAAAAAAATGTTAACATGCTAACATTAGCATGCGTCAAGTACCAACATATATGACTCTGAAGTGTATACCTGACAAAAAAACTAAGAAAAAGCTAGCATGCTGATGTTAGCATGCTAGAATGGCAACTTCAGCATGCTTCAAGTACCAAAATATGAACTAAATGAAAGCTACAATGCTAATGTTAGCATGCTAAAATGCTAACTTCACTATTTGTCAACTTGTTTGTCAAGTACCAAACTATATGACTCGGAGGTGTATATCTGCAAAATTATGAAAAAACGCTAACATGCTAACATTAGCAACCTTCGAGTACCAAACTATTAACTAAATGAAAGCTACTATGCTAATGTTAGCATGCTAAAATGCAAACTTCACTATTTGTCAACTTGTTTGTCAAGTACCAAACTATATGACTTTGAGGTGTATATCTGCAAAGTTATGAAAAAACGCTAACATGCTAACCTTAACATGCTTCGAGTACAAACATATGAACTAAATGAAAGCTACTATGCTAATGTTAGCATGCTAAAATGCTAACTTCACTATTTGTCAACTTGTTTGTCAAGTACCAAACTCTATGACTCGGAGGTGTATATCTGCAAAATTATCAAACAATGCTAACATGCTAACTTCAGCATTCTTCGAGTACCAAAATATTAACTAAATGAAAGCTACTATGTTAATTTTAGCATGCTAAAATGCTAACTTCAGCAAATTTCGAGTACCGAAAAATGATGTTGTATACTTGCTAAATTAACTTAAAACAAGGTAGCATGCTATTGTTAGAATGCTAAAATGCTAACTTCACTATTTGTCAACTTGTTTGTCAAGTACCAAAATATGTGACTCGGAGGTGTATATCTGCAAAATTATTTAAAAAACGCTAACATGCTAACATTAGCATGCGTCAAGTACCAAAATATATGACTATGAGGTGTATACCTGACAAAAAAAACTAAGAAAAAGCTAGCATGCTGATGTTAGCATGCTAGAATGGCAACTTCAGCATGCTTCAAGTACCAAAATATTAACTACGTGAAAGCTATAATGCTAATGTTAGCATGCTAAAATGCTAACTTCGCTATTTGTCAACTTGTTTGTCAAGTACCAAACTATATGACTCGGAGGTGTATATCTGCAAAATTATCAAAAAACGCTAACATGCTAACATTAGCATGCGTTTACTACCAAAATATATGACTGAGGTGTATAACACAAAAAACCTAAGAAAAAGCTAGCATGCTGATGTTAGCATGCTAGAATGGTAACTTCAGCATGCTTCGAGTACCAAAATATTAACTAAATGAAAGCTACTATGCTAATGTTAGCATGCTAAATGCTAACTTCAGCAAATGTCGAATACCAAAAAATTACTCTGAGGTGTATACTTGTTAAATTAACATAAAACAAGGTAGCATGCTAACAATGTTAGCATGGTAAAATGCTAACTTCACTATTTGTCAACTTGTTTGTCAAGTACCAAAATATATGACATGGAGGTGTATATCTGCAAAATTAGCTAAACTTCCTAGCATGTTGACATTAGCATGCATAAAGTACCAAACTATATGAGTATGATGTGTATACCTGCTAAATTATCTAAAAAAAAAAAAAAATGCTAATGTAGCATACTAAAATACTAACTTTTAAATATATTCCTCTGAGGTGTACACTCGCAAAAAATGCTGAAAACATGCCAACATTTGTCAAGTAATAAAATATTTTCCGTTGAGGTTTATACCTAAAATATGTGCAAAAAAAGCTAGCATGCTAATATTAGCATGCTAACCAATGTGCCCCTGCCCTATGGGATATTTAGTGTTTTTCCCACTTACCGTGCCATTCGTCCACCCATGCCACGGCTTGCCTGTGGCCCACCAGGAGGATGTCCCGGATGTTCTGCAAGAATAACAATTTGCAATTTGTGTTTTGGTTTAAGTGTAGGAGCCCGTTTACATTACACAGAGTTAATGGAGGCGACATCAGCAGCTCTCGCTGGCACATTTGTGGGAGACATGCCAACGTTAGCATGATAGCTTTTTTTCAAGTTAATTTAGCAGGCATACAACTTGGAGTCATATGTTTTGGTACTTGGTTGTTGCTAATGTTAGCGTGCTAGCTTTTTTCAAGTTAATTTAGCAGGTATACAACTTGGAGTCATATGTTTTGGTACTTGATGGATGCTAATGATAGCGTGCTAGCTTTTTTCAAGTTAATTTAGCAGGTATACAACTTGGACTCACATATTTTGGTACTTGATTGATGCTAATGTTAGCGTGCTAGCTTTTTTCAAGTTAATTTAGCAGGTATATAACTTGGAGTCATATGTTTTGGTACTTGATGGATGCTAATGTTAGCGTGCTAGCTTTTTTCAAGTTAATTTAGCAGGTATACAACTTGGAGTCATATGTTTTGGTACTTGATGGATGCTAATGTTAACGTGCTAGCTTTTTTCAAGTTAATTTAGCAGGTATACAACTTGGAGTCACATGTTTTGGTACTTGATTGATGCTAATGTTAGCATGCTAGCTTTTTTCAAGTTAATTTAGCAGGTATACAACTTGGAGTCATATGTTTTGGTACTTGATGGATTCTAATGTTAGCGTGCTAGCTTTTTTCAAGTTAATTTAGCAGGTATACAACTTGGAGTCACATGTTTTGGTACTTGATTGATGGTAATGTTAGCGTGCTAGCTTTTTTCAAGTTAATTTAGCAGGTATACAACTTGGAGTCACATGTTTTGGTACTTGATGGATGCTAATGTGAGCATGCTAGCTTTTTTCAAGTTAATTTAGCAGGTATACAACTTGGAGTCACATGTTTTGGTACTTGATGGATGCTAATGTGAGCATGCTAGCTTTTTCCAAGTTAATATAGCAGGCTTTGAACTTGGAGTCACATGTTTTGGTACTTGATGGATGCTAATGTTAGCGTGCTAACTTTGTTCAAGTTAGTTTAGCAGGTATACAACTTGGAGTCACATGTTTTGGTACTTGAAGGATGCTAATGTTAGCGTGCTAGCTTTTTTCAAGTTAATTTAGCAGGTATACAACTTGGAGTCATATGTTTTGGTACTTTATGGATGCTAATGTTAGCGTGCTAGCTTTTTTCAAGTTAATTTAGCAGGTATACAACTTGGAGTCATATGTTTTGGTACGTGATGGATGCTAATGTTAACCGGCTCAAAATACCCCAAAACGGTTTAACTTGATCCCGTTTTCTTTTTAAAAATGGGATTCGACCACCCAGATTTTGCTCACCCTGTGGATGAACTCCTCGGTCTTGGTCTGCAGGCCGAACACCTCGAAGCTGCACCACACCCTCTTGTAGGAGCACATGATGGGCCTGTGCTGGTCCCTCCAGCCTTCCTCCAGGGGCCCCCGCTCGGTTTTAGCGGACTGCCAGCGAGAGAGGTCCTGTGCGGAGCAAACAGAGAGAGGTCCTGAAGCGGCAAACAGAGAGAGGTCCTAAAGCGGCAAACAGAGAGAGGTCCTAAAGCAGCAAACAGAGAGAGGTCCTAAAGCGGCAAACAGAGAGAGGTCCTAAAGCAGCAAACAGAGAGAGGTCCTAAAGCGGCAAACAGAGAGAGGTCCTAAAGCAGCAAACAGAGAGAGGTCCTAAAGCGGCAAACAGAGAGAGGTCCTAAAGCAGCAAACAGAGAGAGGTCCTAAAGCGGCAAACAGAGAGAGGTCCTAAAGCAGCAAACAGAGAGAGGTCCTAAAGCGGCAAACAGAGAGAGGTCCTAAAGCAGCAAACAGAGAGAGGTCCTAAAGCGGCAAACAGAGAGAGGACCTAAAGCGGCAAACAGAGAGAGGTCCTAAAGCAGCAAACAGAGAGAGGTCCTAAAGCGGCAAACAGAGAGAGGTCCTAAAGCAGCAAACAGAGAGAGGTCCTAAAGCGGCAAACAGAGAGAGGACCTAAAGCGGCAAACAGAGAGAGGTCCTAAAGCAGCAAACAGAGAGAGGTCCTAAAGCGGCAAACAGAGAGAGGTCCTAAAGCAGCAAACAGAGAGAGGTCCTAAAGCGGCAAACAGAGAGAGGTCCTAAAGCGGCAAACAGAGAGAGGTCCTAAAGCGGCAAACAGAGAGAGGTCCTAAAGCAGCAAACAGAGAGAGGTCCTAAAGCGGCAAACAGAGAGAGGACCTAAAGCGGCAAACAGAGAGAGGTCCTAAAGCAGCAAACAAAGAGAGGTCCTAAAGCGGCAAACAGAGAGAGGTCCTAAAGCAGCAAACAGAGAGAGGTCCTAAAGCGGCAAACAGAGAGAGGTCCTGAAGCGACAAACAGAGAGAGGTCCTAAAGCAGCAAACAGAGAGAGGTCCTAAAGCGGCAAACAGAGAGAGGTCCTGAAGCGACAAACAGAGAGAGGTCCTAAAGCGGCAAACAGAGAGAGGTCCTAAAGCGGCAAACAGAGAGAGGTCCTAAAGCGGCAAACAGAGAGAGGTCCTGAAGCGGCAAACAGAGAGAGGTCCTGAAGCGACAAACAGAGAGAGGTCCTAAAGCGGCAAACAGAGAGAGGTCCTAAAGCGGCAAACAGAGAGAGGTCCTGAAGCGGCAAACAGAGAGAGGTCCTAAAGCGGCAAACAGAGAGAGGTCCTAAAGCAGCAAACAGAGAGAGGTCCTAAAGCGGCAAACAGAGAGAGGTCCTAAAGCGGCAAACAGAGAGAGGACCTAAAGCGGCAAACAGAGAGAGGTCCTAAAGCAGCAAACAGAGAGAGGTCCTAAAGCGGCAAACAGAGAGAGGTCCTAAAGCAGCAAACAGAGAGAGGTCCTAAAGCAGCAAACAGAGAGAGGTCCTAAAGCGGCAAACAGAGAGAGGTCCTAAAGCAGCAAACAGAGAGAGGTCCTAAAGCGGCAAACAGAGAGAGGTCCTAAAGCGGCAAACAGAGAGAGGTCCTAAAGCAGCAAACAGAGAGAGGTCCTAAAGCGGCAAACAGAGAGAGGACCTAAAGCGGCAAACAGAGAGAGGTCCTAAAGCAGCAAACAGAGAGAGGTCCTAAAGCGGCAAACAGAGAGAGGTCCTAAAGCAGCAAACAGAGAGAGGTCCTAAAGCGGCAAACAGAGAGAGGTCCTGAAGCGGCAAACAGAGAGAGGTCCTAAAGCGGCAAACAGTGAGAGGTCCTAAAGCGGCAAACAGAGAGAGGTCCTAAAGCAGCAAACAGAGAGAGGTCCTAAAGCGGCAAACAGAGAGAGGTCCTAAAGCGGCAAACAGAGAGAGGTCCTAAAGCGGCAAACAGAGAGAGGACCTAAAGCGGCAAACAGAGAGAGGTCCTAAAGCAGCAAACAGAGAGAGGTCCTAAAGCGGCAAACAGAGAGAGGTCCTAAAGCAGCAAACAGAGAGAGGTCCTAAAGCGGCAAACAGAGAGAGGTCCTAAAGCGGCAAACAGAGAGAGGTCCTAAAGCGGCAAACAGAGAGAGGTCCTAAAGCAGCAAACAGAGAGAGGTCCTAAAGCGGCAAACAGAGAGAGGACCTAAAGCGGCAAACAGAGAGAGGTCCTAAAGCAGCAAACAAAGAGAGGTCCTAAAGCGGCAAACAGAGAGAGGTTCTAAAGCAGCAAACAGAGAGAGGTCCTAAAGCAGCAAACAGAGAGAGGTCCTGAAGCGACAAACAGAGAGAGGTCCTAAAGCGGCAAACAGAGAGAGGTCCTAAAGCGGCAAACAGAGAGAGGTCCTAAAGCGGCAAACAGAGAGAGGTCCTGAAGCGGCAAACAGAGAGAGGTCCTGAAGCGGCAAACAGAGAGAGGTCCTGAAGCGACAAACAGAGAGAGGTCCTAAAGCGGCAAACAGAGAGAGGTCCTAAAGCGGCAAACAGAGAGAGGTCCTGAAGCGGCAAACAGAGAGAGGTCCTGAAGCGGCAAACAGAGAGAGGTCCTAAAGCGGCAAACAGAGAGAGGTCCTAAAGCGGCAAACAGAGAGAGGTCCTAAAGCGGCAAACAGAGAGAGGTCCTAAAGCGGCAAACAGAGAGAGGACCTAAAGCGGCAAACAGAGAGAGGTCCTAAAGCGGCAAACAGAGAGAGGTCCTAAAGCGGCAAACAGAGAGAGGTCCTAAAGCAGCAAACAGAGAGAGGTCCTAAAGCAGCAAACAGAGAGAGGTCCTAAAGCAGCAAACAGAGAGAGGTCCTAAAGCGGCAAACAGAGAGAGGTCCTAAAGCGGCAAACAGAGAGAGGTCCTAAAGCAGCAAACAGAGAGAGGTCCTAAAGCGGCAAACAGAGAGAGGTCCTAAAGCGGCAAACAGAGAGAGGTCCTAAAGCGGCAAACAGAGAGAGGTCCTGTGCAGAGCAAACAGAGAGAGATCCTAAAGCAGCAAACAGAGAGAGGTCCTAAAGCAGCAAACAGAGAGCGGTCCTAAAGCAGCAAACAGAGAGAGGTCCTAAAGCAGCAAACAGAGAGAGGTCCTAAAGCAGCAAACAGAGAGAGGTCCTAAAGCAGCAAACAGATAGAGGTCCTAAAGCGGCAAACAGAGAGCGGTCCTAAAGCGGCAAACAGAGAGAGGTCCTAAAGCGGCAAACAGAGAGAGGTCCTAAAGCGGCAAACAGAGAGAGGTCCTAAAGCGGCAAACAGAGAGAGGTCCTGAAGCGGCAAACAGAGATAGGTCCTGTGCAGAGCAAACAGAGAGAGGTCCTAAAGCAGCAAACAGAGAGAGGTCCTAAAGCAGCAAACAGAGAGAGGTCCTGAAGCGGCAAACAGAGAGAGGTCCTAAAGCGGCAAACAGAGAGAGGTCCTAAAGCAGCAAACAGAGAGAGGTCCTAAAGCGGCAAACAGAGAGAGGTCCTAAAGCGGCAAACAGAGAGAGGTCCTAAAGCAGCAAACAGAGAGAGGTCCTAAAGCAGCAAACAGAGAGAGGTCCTAAAGCGGCAAACAGAGAGAGGTCCTAAAGCGGCAAACAGAGAGAGGTCCTAAAGCGGCAAACAGAGAGAGGTCCTAAAGCGGCAAACAGAGAGAGGTCCTAAAGCGGCAAACAGAGAGAGGTCCTAAAGCGGCAAACAGAGAGAGGTCCTAAAGCGGCAAACAGAGAGAGGTCCTAAAGCGGCAAAGAGAGAGAGGTCCTAAAGCGGCAAAGAGAGAGAGGTCCTAAAGCGGCAAAGAGAGAGAGGTCCTAAAGCGGCAAACAGAGAGAGGTCCTAAAGCGGCAAACAGAGAGAGGTCCTAAAGCGGCAAACAGAGAGAGGTCCTAAAGCGGCAAACAGAGAGAGGTCCTAAAGCATCAACAGAGAGAGGTCCTAAAGCGGCAAACAGAGAGAGGTCCTCTGCAGAGCAAACAGAGAGAGGTCCTAAAGCGGCAAACAGAGAGAGGTCCTAAAGCGGCAAACAGAGAGAGGTCCTAAAGCGGCAAACAGAGAGAGGTCCTAAAGCGGCAAACAGAGAGAGGTCCTAAAGCGTCAAACAGAGAGAGGTCCTAAAGCGGCAAACAGAGAGAGGTCCTGAAGCGGCAAACAGAGAGAGGTCCTAAAGCGGCAAACAGAGAGAGGTCCTGAAGCGGCAAACAGAGAGAGGTCCTAAAGTGGCAAACAGAGAGAGGTCCTAAAGCGGCAAACAGAGAGAGGTCCTGAAGCGGCAAACAGAGAGAGGTCCTAAAGCGGCAAACAGAGAGAGGTCCTGAAGCGGCAAACAGAGATAGGTCCTGTGCAGAGCAAACAGAGAGAGGTCCTAAAGCAGCAAACAGAGAGAGGTCCTAAAGCAGCAAACAGAGAGAGGTCCTAAAGCGGCAAACAGAGAGAGGTCCTAAAGCGGCAAACAGAGAGAGGTCCTAAAGCGGCAAACAGAGAGAGGTCCTAAAGCAGCAAACAGAGAGAGGTCCTAAAGCAGCAAACAGAGAGAGGTCCTGAAGCGGCAAACAGAGAGAGGTCCTAAAGCGGCAAACAGAGAGAGGTCCTAAAGCAGCAAACAGAGAGAGGTCCTAAAGCGGCAAACAGAGAGAGGTCCTAAAGCGGCAAACAGAGAGAGGTCCTAAAGCAGCAAACAGAGAGAGGTCCTAAAGCAGCAAACAGAGAGAGGTCCTAAAGCGGCAAACAGAGAGAGGTCCTAAAGCGGCAAACAGAGAGAGGTCCTAAAGCGGCAAACAGAGAGAGGTCCTAAAGCGGCAAACAGAGAGAGGTCCTAAAGCGGCAAACAGAGAGAGGTCCTAAAGCGGCAAACAGAGAGAGGTCCTAAAGCGGCAAACAGAGAGAGGTCCTAAAGCGGCAAAGAGAGAGAGGTCCTAAAGCGGCAAAGAGAGAGAGGTCCTAAAGCGGCAAAGAGAGAGAGGTCCTAAAGCGGCAAACAGAGAGAGGTCCTAAAGCGGCAAACAGAGAGAGGTCCTAAAGCGGCAAACAGAGAGAGGTCCTAAAGCGGCAAACAGAGAGAGGTCCTAAAGCATCAACAGAGAGAGGTCCTAAAGCGGCAAACAGAGAGAGGTCCTCTGCAGAGCAAACAGAGAGAGGTCCTAAAGCGGCAAACAGAGAGAGGTCCTAAAGCGGCAAACAGAGAGAGGTCCTAAAGCGGCAAACAGAGAGAGGTCCTAAAGCGGCAAACAGAGAGAGGTCCTAAAGCGTCAAACAGAGAGAGGTCCTAAAGCGGCAAACAGAGAGAGGTCCTGAAGCGGCAAACAGAGAGAGGTCCTAAAGCGGCAAACAGAGAGAGGTCCTGAAGCGGCAAACAGAGAGAGGTCCTAAAGTGGCAAACAGAGAGAGGTCCTAAAGCGGCAAACAGAGAGAGGTCCTGAAGCGGCAAACAGAGAGAGGTCCTAAAGCGGCAAACAGAGAGAGGTCCTGAAGCGGCAAACAGAGATAGGTCCTGTGCAGAGCAAACAGAGAGAGGTCCTAAAGCAGCAAACAGAGAGAGGTCCTAAAGCAGCAAACAGAGAGAGGTCCTAAAGCGGCAAACAGAGAGAGGTCCTAAAGCGGCAAACAGAGAGAGGTCCTAAAGCGGCAAACAGAGAGAGGTCCTAAAGCGGCAAACAGAGAGAGGTCCTGAAGCGGCAAACAGAGAGAGGTCCTAAAGCGGCAAACAGAGAGAGGTCCTAAAGCAGCAAACAGAGAGAGGTCCTAAAGCAGCAAACAGAGAGAGGTCCTAAAGCAGCAAACAGAGAGGGGTCCTAAAGCAGCAAACAGAGAGGGGTCCTAAAGCGGCAAACAGAGAGAGGTCCTAAAGCAGCAAACAGAGAGAGGTCCTAAAGCAGCAAACAGAGAGAGGTCCTAAAGCAGCAAACAGAGAGAGGTCCTAAAGCGGCAAACAGAGAGAGGTCCTAAAGCGGCAAACAGAGAGAGGTCCTAAAGCAGCTAAAGTTGCAGAGTGTGTGGAAAAAGAGGTCCCGCTGGAGGCGCCGGGATAGGAGAAGTAGGAGCGTTCTGGCAGCGCTCACAGCGGACAGAAGGCTGATTAAAATGCTCTCCTGGTCGTATGTTGTATGTCATATGTTGTATGCTGTATGTTGTATGCTGTATGTTGTATGCTGTATGCTGTATGTTGTATGTTGTATGTTGTATGTTGTATGCTGTATGTTGTATGTTGTATGTTGTATGCTGTATGCTGTATGTTGTATGTTGTATGTTGTATGTTGTATGCTGTATGTTGTATGTTGTATGCTGTATGTTGTATGCTGTATGTTGTATGTTGTATGCTGTATGTTGTATGTTGTATGTTGTATGCTGTATGCTGTATGTTGTATGTTGTATGCTGTATGCTGTATGCTGTATGTTGTATGCTGTATGCTGTATGTTGTATGCTGTATGTTGTATGTTGTATGTTGTATGCTGTATGCTGTATGTCGTATGCTGTATGTTGTATGCTGTATGTTGTATGTTGTATATTGTATGCTGTATGTCGTATGCTGTATGTTGTATGCTGTATGTTGTATGCTGTATGTTGTATGCTGTATGCTGTATGTTGTATGCTGTATGTTGTATGTTGTATGTTGTATGCTGTATGTTGTATGTTGTATGCTGTATGCTGTATGCTGTATGCTGTATGTTGTATGTTGTATGCTGTATGCTGTATGCTGTATGCTGTATGTTGTATGTTGTATGTTGTATGCTGTATGCTGTATGTCGTATGCTGTATGTTGTATGCTGTATGTTGTATGTTGTATGCTGTATGTTGTATGCTGTATGTTGTATGCTGTATGTTGTATGTTGTATGTTGTATGTTGTATGCTGTATGCTGTATGCTGTATGTTGTATGCTGTATGCTGTATGTTGTATGCTGTATGTTGTATGCTGTATGTTGTATGCTGTATGCTGTATGCTGTATGCTGTATGTTGTATGCTGTATGCTGTATGCTGTATGTTGTATGTTGTATGCTGTATGCTGTATGCTGTATGTTGTATGCTGTATGTTGTATGTTGTATGCTGTATGCTGTATGCTGTATGCTGTATGTTGTATGCTGTATGTTGTATGCTGTATGCTGTATGCTGTATGCTGTATGTTGTATGCTGTATGTTGTATGTTGTATGTTGTATGCTGTATGCTGTATGTTGTATGTTGTATGTTGTATGCTGTATGCTGTATGCTGTATGTTGTATGTTGTATGCTGTATGCTGTATGTTGTATGCTGTATGTTGTATGTTGTATGTTGTATGCTGTATGCTGTATGTCGTATGCTGTATGTTGTATGCTGTATGTTGTATGTTGTATGTTGTATGCTGTATGCTGTATGTCGTATGCTGTATGTTGTATGCTGTATGTTGTATGCTGTATGTTGTATGCTGTATGCTGTATGTTGTATGCTGTATGTTGTATGTTGTATGCTGTATGTTGTATGTTGTATGCTGTATGCTGTATGCTGTATGCTGTATGTTGTATGTTGTATGCTGTATGCTGTATGTTGTATGCTGTATGTTGTATGTTGTATGTTGTATGCTGTATGCTGTATGTCGTATGCTGTATGTTGTATGCTGTATGTTGTATGTTGTATGCTGTATGTCGTATGCTGTATGCTGTATGCTGTATGTTGTATGTTGTATGCTGTATGTCGTATGCTGTATGCTGTATGTTGTATGTTGTATGTTGTATGCTGTATGCTGTATGTTGTATGTTGTATGTTGTATGCTGTATGTTGTATGCTGTATGCTGTATGTTGTATGTTGTATGTTGTATGCTGTATGTCGTATGCTGTATGTTGTATGCTGTATGCTGTATGTTGTAAGCTGTATGTTGTATGTTGTATGCTGTTTGCTGTATGTTGTATGCTGTATGCTGTATGTTGTATGTTGTATGCTGTATGTTGTATGTTGTATGCTGTATGTTGTATGTTGTATGTTGTATGCTGTATATTGTATGTCGTATGACGTATGCTGTATGTTGTATGCTGTATACTGTATGTCGTATGTCGTATGACATATGTTGTATGGTGTATGTTGTATATTGTATGTTGTATGTCGTATGTTGTATGCTGTATGTTGTACGCTGTATGTTGAATGTTGTATGTTGCATGTCATATGTCGTATGTCGTATGGTGTATGTTGTATGGTGTATGCTGTATGTTGTATGTTGCATGTCGCATGTCATATGTCATATGTTGTATGTCGTATGTCGCATGTCGCGTGTCGTATGTCGTATGTTGCATGTCGTATGTTGTATGTCGTATGTCGTATGTTGCATGTCATGTGTCGTATGTTGTATGTTGTATGCTGTATGCTGTATGTTGTATGTTGTATGTCGTATGTCGTATGTTGTATGTCGTATGTTGTATGTTGTATGACGTATGTTGTATGTTGTATGTTGTATGCTGTATGTTGTATGTTGTATGTCGTATGTTGTATGTCGTATGTTGTATGACGTATGTTGTATGCTGTATGTTGCATGTTGTATGTCGTATGTTGTATGTTGTATGTTGTATGACGTATGTTGAGGAAAAAACAACATGAATCTTATCAGTGTTGACTAAATTGTCCGTCTTAGTTGTCGTCAATTACCTATTTTTTTGGACTCATTTAGGAGGATTACTGGTAATAAGGGTAAAAGAAGTACAAAATGAGGTAAATTAAGTGTAAAAAAGGTAATATAGGTGGTAAAAAAAAGGTACAAGAAGTTGAATAAAAGGTAAAAGAATGTAAATGGAAGGTAAATGAAGGTAAATAAAGTATAAAAATGTAAACAGAGGTGAATACATGATAAATAGAAGGTAAAGGAAAGTGCATTGAAAGTGAAGAATATATAAATAACTTAAATAGGTCAGGAAAGGTAACATAAAAATGGTAAATAAAATGTAAAAGGAAGGTAAAGGGTAAATGGGAGGTAAAAAAGGTAATACGGATGGTAAAAAAGGCTCAAGAAGTTGAATAAAAGGTAAAAGAAGGTACATGGAAGGTAAACCAAGTACAAGAAGGTAAACAAAGGTGGATAGAAGGTAAAGAAAAGCAAATAGGAGGTAATGAAGTTAAAAGGTAAGAGAAGGTAAAAGGAAGGTCAATAAATGTAAATAGTAGGTAAAAATAATAAGGTAAATGGAGGGTAAAAAAAGGTAATATAGGTGGTAAAAAAGATACAAGAAGTTGAATAAAAGGTAAAAGAAGGTACATGGAAGGTAAACGAAGGTAAACAAAGTACAAAAAGGTAAACAGAGGTGAATACAAGATAAATAGAAGGTAAAGGAAAGTAAATTGAAGGTGAAGAGAATATAAATAACTTAAATAGGTCAGGAAAGGTAACATAAAATGGTAAATGAAAGGTAAATGGAAGGTAAAAGGTAAATAGGAGGTAGAAAATAAGGTAAATAGAGGGTAATAAAAAGGTAAGACGGGTGGTAAAAAAGGCACAAGAAGTTGAATAAAAGGTCAAAGAAGGTACATGGAAGGTAAACAAAGGTGGATAGAAGGTAAAGAAAAGGTAAATAAAAGTAAATAGGAGGTAATGAAGTTAAAAGGTAAGAGAAGGTAAATGGAAGGTAAAGAAATGTAAATAGCAGGTAAAAATAATAAGGTAACTGGAGGGTAAAAAAAGGTAATATAGGTGGTAAAAAAGATACAAGAAGTTGAATAAAAGGTAAAAGAAGGTACATGGAAGGTAAAGTAAGGTAAACAAAGGTGAATAGAAGGTAAAGAAAAGCAAACAGGAGGTAATGAAGTTAAACTGTAAGAGAAGGTAATTGGAAGGTAAAGAAAGGTGAAAAGGAGATACAAATAAAGTAAATAGAGGGTAAAAAATTTATATTTTGTGGTAAAAAAGGTACAAGAAGTTGAATAAAATGAAAAAGAAGGTTAACGGAAGATAAAGGAAGGTAAACAAAGTAGGCGGAGGTGAAGAGAAGGTAAATAAAAGGCAAAGAACAGCAAATAGGAGGTAATGAAATTAAAAGGTAAGAAAAGGTAAAGAAAGGTCAATAGGAGGTAAAAAATAAGGTAAATAGAGGGTGAAAAAGGTAATATAGGTGCTAAAAAAGGGACAATAAGTTGAATAAAAAGTAAAAGAACGTAAATGGAAGGTAAATGAAGGTAAACAAAGATGAATAGAAGATAAATAGAAGGTAAAGAAAAGTAAAGTTAAATAGGTCAGGAAAGGTAACATAAAAATGTTAAATGAAGGTAAATAAAAGGTAAGAGAAGGTAAATGGAAGGTGAAGAAAAGTAAATAGGAGGTAAAAATAAGGTAAATAGAGGGTTAAAAAAATATAATATAGGTGGTAAAAAAAAGGTACAAGAAGTTGAAGGTAAAGGAAGGTAAACAAAGGTGGGTAGAAGGTAAATCAAAAGTATAGAAAAGAAAATAGGAGGTAATGAAGTTAAATAAAAGGTAAAACAATGTAAATAGAAGATAAGACAAGGTAAATGGAAGGTAAAGAAAGGTAAAAAGCAGCTAAAAATTATGTAAATAGAAGGTAGAAAAGGTAATATAGGTGGTAAAAAACGTACAAGAAGTTGAATAAAAGGTAAAAGAAGGTTAATGGAAGGTAACGGGAGTTAAACAAAGTGCAAGAAGGTAAACGAAGATGAATAGAAGGTTGCAAGGGTAAAGGAAGGTGAATATAAGGTAAATATTAGGTTACAATAAGGTAAAAGAAGGTAATTAGATGATACGCAAGATAAAGGGAAAGTATACTGTATAAAGGTATAATAGGAGGTAAAAAGGTAGAGGAAGG
>NC_084741.1:12625614-12645614 GCF_033978785.1 Entelurus aequoreus
TGAGAAATGTTTTAATTGAGAAATGATATTAAGGAATTCCTGAAATTTCGGGAAAACCAGGAATTTTTACGGTTTAAAAAAACAACTCAGTTTTTTTCCCCGATTAAGAGGAATGTTTTGACGGTGGAACGCTTGAAGTGGGTTGAAAATTGTGGAAGAAGTAGTCGCCAGAAAAAAGGGTAAAAAAAGGGTTGGAAAAAACAAATTCCAGGAATTTTTTTGAAGTTGGAAAAATGATAGTTTGAATTTCCAGAATTTTTTAGAATTGTTGAAGTAGAGCACACAATTCCCAAAGAGGCTGGATATTTTGAAGTTGGAACAGTTTGAATCGGATGAAAAATGTGGGAGTTGTGGAACTTTGAAGAATGTCCCATTGATTTCAATGGGAATTTCCCAAACATTTGGGAATTATTGGAATTTTTTTGAAAATGGTAAAAAACTTGAATGCTCTGAATGAGTTGAAATGGTTGGTGTTGGAATTTTTCAAATCAATTGAGAAATGTTTAAATTGAGAAATTATATTAAGGAATTCTTGGAATTTCGTGAAAACCGGGAATTTTTACGGTTTAAAAAAACAACTCCGTTTTTTTTCCCCAATTAAGAGGAATGTTTTGATGGTGGAATGCTTGAAGGGGGTTGAAAAATGTAGAACGAGTAGTCGCCAGAAAAAAGGGTCAAAAAAGCGTTGGAAAAAACAAATTCCTGGAATTTTTTTGAAGTTGTAAAAATGATAGTTTGAATTTCCAGAATTTTTTAGAATTGTTGAAGTAGAGCACACAATTCCCAAACAGGCTGGATATTTTGAAGTTGGAACAGTTTGAATCAGATGAAAAAAGGTGGGAGTTGTGGAACTTTGAAGAATGTCCCATTCATTTCAATGGGGATTTCCCAAAAATTTGGGAATTTCGGGAATTTTTTTGAAAATGGTAAAAAACTTGAATGCTCTGAATGAGTTGAAATGGTTGGTGTTGGAATTTTTCAAATTAATTGAGAAATGTTTTAATTGAGAAATTATATTAAGGAATTCCTGGAATTTCGGGAAAACCGGGAATTTTTACGGTTTAAAAAACCCCTCAGTTTTTTTCCCCAATTAAGAGGAATGTTTTGATGGTGGAACGCTTGAAGCGGGTTGAAAAATGTAAAAGGAGTAGTCGCCAGAAAAAAGGGTCAAAAAAGGGTTGGAAAAAACGAATTCCTGGAATTTTTTTTGAACTTGGAAAAATTATAGTTTGAATTTACAGAATTTTTTAGAATTGTTGAAGTAGAGCACACAATTCCCAAACAGGCTGAATATTTTGAAGAATTTACAGAATTTTTTAGAATTGTTGAAGTAGAGCACACAATTCCCAAACAGGCTGGATATTTTGAAGTTGGAACAGTTTGAATCAGATGAAAATTGTGGGAGTTGTGGAACTTTGAAGAATGTCCCATTCATTTCAATGGGAATTTCCCCAAAATTTGGGGAATTTCGGGAAAAGCGGGAATTTTTTTTTTTTAAATGGTAAAAAACTTGAATTCTCTGAATGTGTTGAAATGGTTGGTGTTGGTATTATTCAAATCAATTGAGAAATGTTTTAATTGAGGAATGATATTCCTGGAATTTCAGGAAAAATAGGAATTTTTACAGTTTAGATAAAAAAACAACTTCGTTTTTTTTCCCCGATTAAGAGGAAAGTTTTGAAGGTGGAACGCTTGAAGTGGGTTGAAAAATGTAGAAGGAGTAGTCGCCAGAAAAAAGGGTCAAAAAAGGGTTGGAAAAAACAAATTCCTGGAAATTTTTTTCGAACTTGGAAAAATGATAGTTTGAATTTCCAGAATTTTTTAGAATTGTTGAAGTAGAGCACACAATTCCCAAACAGGCTGGATATTTTGAAGTTGGAACAGTTTGAATCAGATGAAAAATGTGGGAGTTGTGGAACTTTGAAGAATGTCCCATTCATTTCAATGGGAATTTCCCCAAAATTTTAGGAATTTCGGGAAAAGCGGGAATTTTTTTTAAAATGGTAAAAAACTCGAATGCTCTGAATGAGTTGAAATGGTTGGTGTTGGAATTTTTCATATCAATTGATAAATGTTGTAATCGAGAAATGATATTAAGGAATTCCTGGAATTTCGGGAAAACCGGGAAATTTCACAGTTTAAAAATACAACTTAGTTTTTCTTTCCCCGATTAAGAGGAACGTTTTGAAGGTGGAACGCTTGAAGTGGGTTGAAAAATGTAGAAGGAGTAGTCGCCAGAAAAAAGGGTCAAAAAAGGGTTGGAAAAAACAAATTCCTGGAAAAATTTTTCGAACTTGGAAAAATGATAGTTTGAATTTCCAGAATTTTTTAGAATTGTTGAAGTAGAGCACACAATTCCCAAACAGGCTGGATATTTTGAAGTTGGAACAGTTTGAATCAGATGAAAAATGTGGGAGTTGTGGAATTTTGAAGAATGTCCCATTCATTTCAATGGGAATTTCCCCAAAATTTTAGGAATTTCGGGAAAAGCGGGATTTTTTTTTAAAATGGTAAAAAACTCGAATGCTCTGAATGAGTTGAAATGGTTGGTGTTGGAATTTTTCATATCAATTGAGAAATGTTGTAATTGAGAAATGATATTAAGGAAAAACTTTCCTTTTTCTTAAGAGGAAAGTTTTGAAGGTGGAACGCTTGAAGTGGGTTGAAAAATGTAGAAGGAGTAGTCGCCAGAAAAAAGGGTCAAAAAAGGGTTGGAAAAAACAAATTCCTGGAAAAAATTTTCGAACTTGGAAAAATGATAGTTTGAATTTCCAGAATTTTTTAGAATTGTTGAAGTAGAGCACACAATTCCCAAACAGGCTGAATATTTTGAAGAATTTACAGAATTTTTTAGAATTGTTGAAGTAGAGCACACAATTCCCAAACAGGCTGAATATTTTGAAGAATTTACAGAATTTTTTAGAATTGTTGAAGTAGAGCACACAATTCCCAAACAGGCTGAATATTTTGAAGAATTTCCAGAATTTTTTAGAATTGTTGAAGTAGAGCACACAATTCCCAAACAGGCTGAATATTTTGAAGAATTTCCAGAATTTTTTAGAATTGTTGAAGTAGAGCACACAATTCCCAAACAGGCTGGATATTTTGAAGTTGGAACAGTTTGAATCAGATGAAAATTGTGGGAGTTGTGGAACTTTGAAGAATGTCCCATTCATTTCAATGGGAATTTCCCCAAAATTTTGGAATTTCGGGAAAAGCGGGAATTTTTTAAAAAATGGTAAAAAACTTGAATGCTCTGAATGAGTTGAAATGGTTGGTGTTGGAATGTTTCATATCAATTGAGAAATGTTTTAATTGAGAAATGATATTAAGGAATTCCTGGAATTTCGGGAAAACCGGGAATTTTCACTGTTTAAAAATACAACTGTTTTTTTCCCCCCCCGATTAAGAGGAAAGTTTTGAAGGTGGAACGCTTGAAGTGGGTTGAAAAATGTAGAAGGAGTAGTCGCCAGAAAAAAGGGTAAAAAAAGGGTTGGAAAAAGCAAATTCCTGGAATTTTTTTTGAACTTGGAAAAATGACAGTTCGAATTTCCTTAATAGTTGAATATGTTGAAGGTGAAATGCTTTAAATGGGTTGAAAATGTGGAAATGGCGGGGGTTGGGAGAGTGGCCAAGCCAGCAACCTGAGGGTTCCTGGTTCAATCTCCACCTTCTACCAACCTCGTCACGTCCGTTGTGTCCACTTCACCCTTGCTCCTGATGGGTCGTGGTTAGCGCCTTGCATGGCAGCTCCCGCCATCAGTGTGTGAATGTGTGTGTGAATGGGTAAATGTGGATATAGTGTCAAAGCGCTTTGAGAACATTAGAAAAATGGCTAATTCCCATTGAATGGGAAACATTTTTCCGGAAAACCTGGAATACTGGGAAATTTTTGGGAAGGTAAAGCCCACACGTTGAAGTTGGAATGGTCTGAATCGGGTGAAAAATCTGGAGAAGGAGACGAAGTTGACGTTGAAGTTGAATAACAAATAAATGACTTTTTGGTGTGGAAAAGCATAAGTGTGAATGTTTTGGAGCATTCACACAACAAATGGGGATTCAAGGATTCATGAGTTGCACTCTAAACACTCCCCAAAAAACAACAACTAAACCAAGCCATTGATTTCTCCCATCTAAAAATCTACTTATTTAGGTTTGACTATGAAGACCTTGATGATGGATTGTGTAAAGCAGGGGTCACCAACGCGGTGCCCGCGGGCACCAGGTAGCCCGTAAGGACCAGATGAGTAGCCCGCTGGCCTGTTCTAAAAATAGCTCAAATAGCAGCACTTACCAGTGAGCTGCCTCTATTTTTTAAATTGTATTTTTTTACTAGCAAGCTGGTCTCGACATTTTTAATTCTAAGAGACAAAACTCAAATAAAATTTGAAAATCCAAGAAAATATTTTAAAGACTTGGTCTTCACTTGTTTAAATAAATTCATACATTTTTTTTTACTTTGCTTCTTATAACTTTCAGAAAGACAATTTTGGAGAAAAAATACAACCTTAAAAATGATTTTAGGATTTTTAAACACATACACCTTTTTACCTTTTAAATTCCTTCCTCTTCTTTCCTGACAATTTAAATGAATGTTCAAGTACATTTATTTTTTTTATTGTAAAGAATAATAAATACATTTTAATTTAATTCTTCATTTTAGCTTCTGTTTTTTCGACGAAGAATATTTGTGAAATATTTCTTCAAACTTATTATGATTAGAATTCAAAAAAATTATTCTGGCAAATCTAGAAAATCTGTAGAATCAAATTTAAATCTTATTTCAAAGTCTTTTGAATTTCTTTTAAAATTTTTGTTCTGGAAAATCTAGAAGAAATAATGATTTGTCTTTGTTAGAAATATAGCTTGGTCCAATTTGTTATATATTCTAACAAAGTGCAGATTGTGTTTTAACCTATTTAAAACATGTCATCAAAATTCTAAAATGAATCTTAATCAGGAAAAATTACTAATGATGTTCCATAAAATCTTTTTTAAGTTTTTTCAAAAAGATTCGAATTAGCTAGTTTTTCTCTTCTTTTTTTCTGTTGAATTTTGAATTTTAAAGAGTCGAAATTGAAGATAAACTTTGTTTCAAAATTGAATTGTCATTTTTTTCGTGTTTTCTCCTCTTTTAAACCGTTCAATTAAGTGTAAATATAATTAATTATTAATAATAACAGAGTTAAAGGTAAATTGAGCAAATTGGCTACTTCTGGCATTTTATTTAAGTGTGTATCAAACTGGTAGCCCTTCGCATTAATCAGTACCCAAGAAGTAGCTCTTGCTTTCAAAAAGGTTGGTGACCCCTGATGTAGAGAATGGAGATGATACCAGTAGGAGATGATACTGGGAGCTAGAAACATCTCCACCTCCATTCCTAACAGGCAGCGCTGGCAACTGTACATTCCAATTTGAAAAGCAAAACGGTGTAAATAGAATTCCCCCCCGGGGACAATAAAAGGTAAAAAAATAAGATCCGAGGGCTGTGTTACTTTTAGCTGATCTTGTTTCAAACGAGCTCTAATGCCCCGTCGAGTTTGTTCACGTGGCTGCCAAAAACCAACAAATAGTCAAATAAAAAGCCATCAGGGTACCGTACTCGCCCTTGGTGCTTTTTTTATTTATTTATTCATTTTTTTACAAGTGCTGCATTGGCACTTTCTCACAGTGCCTCACTAAACCTATGGAAGCTGAGGAAACTTACATTCAAATGTCACCTTCCTCTGATTATAATCCGCTCTGCTATCAAAGCAGAGAGGACACAAGCGTGCAAAACAACGTCAACAAAATAGTGATATCACATTGAACACTTAACAGTCACGAATATGCACCAAACCCCAAAAGCAGTGAAGTTGTCACGTTGTGTAGATGCTAAATAAAAAGAGAATACAACAAATCCTTTTCAACTTATATTCAATTGAATAGACTGCAAAGACAAGATATTTCATGTTCACACTGACAAACTTTGGTATTTTTTGCACATTTTAGCTCATTTGGAATTGGATGCCTGCAACGTGTTTCAAAAAAGCTGGCACAAGTGGCAAAAAAGACTGAGAAAGTTGAGGAATGCTCGTCAAAGACTTATTTGGAACAGGCTAATTGGGAACAGGTGGGTGCCATGATCGGGTATAAAAGCAGCTTCCATGAAATGCTCAGTCGTTCACAAACAAGGACGGGGCGAGGGTCACCACTTTGTCAACAAATGCCTGAGCAAATTGTTTAAGAACAACATTTCTCAAGCAAGGAATTTAGGGATTTCACCATCTACGCTCCGTAATATCATCAAAAGGTTCAGAGAATCTGGAGAAATCACTGCACGTAACATTCAATGCCCGTGACCTTGGATCCCTCAGGCGGTACTGCATCAAAAAGTGACATCGGTGTGTAAAGGACATCACCACATGGGCTCAGGAACACTTCAGAAAGCCACTGTCAGTAACTACAGTTGGTTGCTACATCTGTAAGTGCAAGTTAAAACTCTACCATGCAAAGCCAAAGCCATTTATCAACAACACCCGGAAACGCCGCCGGCTTCGCTGGGCCTGAGCTCGTCTAAGATGGACTGATGCAAAGTGGAAAAGTGTTCTGTGGTCTGACGAGTCCACATTTCAAATTGTTTTTTGGAAACTGTGGACGTCGTGTCCTCCGGACCAAAGAGGAAAAGAACCATCCGGATTGGTTTAGGCGCAAAGTGTAAAAGGCAGCATGTGTGATGGTATGGGGGTGTATTAGTGCCCAAGACATGGGTAACTTACACATCTGTGAAGGCACCATTAATGCTGAAAGGTACATACAGCTTTTGGAGCAACATATGTTGCCATCCAAGCAACGTTATCATGGACACCCCTGCTTATTTCGACAAGACGATGCCAAGCCACGTGTTACTTTGTAGTAAAAGAGTGCAGGTACTAGACTGGCCTGCCTGTAGTCCAGACATTGAAAATGTGTGAAGGCTAAAATATGAGAAGGGAGACTGTTGAACAACTTAAGCTGTACATCAAGCAAGAATGGGAAAGAATTCCACTTCAAAAATGTGTCTCCTCAGTTCCCAAACCTCTACTGAGTGTTGTTAAAAGGAAAGGCCATGTAACACACTGGTAAAAAATACATTTTTTGCAATGTGTTGCTGCCATTAAATTGAATATTTGCAAAAAAATAAGAAAGTTTCTCAGTGTGAACATGAAATATCTTGTCTTTGCAGTCTATTCAACTGAATTTAAGTTGAAAACAGGGCCGGCCCGTGGCATAGGCCGTATAGGCAAATGCTAAGGGCGCCGTCCATCAGGGGGCGCCACGCCAGTGCCACAAATGTTGGAGAAAAAAAAAAAAAGTTGGTACTATTATTTCTAAATACAAAAAAATAATCCCACGTTAATTAAAATGCAAAGTAAAGCCTATTTAATAGAAATATTGTTTGTTACAACATTACGCCCCACCTCCCCCCGCACGGTGCGCCCCCTCCCTTCCCGTATCATGACTCTTTTTGGACGTCACCGCATCAAAAAATCAACACAAGATGTCAAAACGGCCAAAACTGTCAGGTGCCCAGGGAAGACAAAAGAGAAAAGAAGAGGAGGAGAAACGAGAAAAAGACAGAGGTAGCAGGTAGGTAACGTTAGCCTACGTGAAATTATTTGTCTGTTACAGAATGTGCTAGTAACCTGGCTTTTTAGCATTAAGCTAATGTTACATGATACGGCAATTGCTAATCAATAAATAGCTAGTTCTGTTTTAACGTCGGGTTAATATTGTGGAGGGGGCTAAATTGTTATGGAAAATAATAATGTAACGTTAGGTCCCACCTTACATTCCTCGGGGACATTTGTATTAGATCTTTTAAGCAGGTGTTTTCTGTTGACATTGTTATTGCCTTCTGGTTAGCTAATGTTTGCCCTGCAGGTAATAGTCACTTTTCCACCCCTTTATATATATTAGGTATAGTTGTAAGCCTAGTTGTTAAAGTGCACATCATTAATGTTAATTAAGCAATATCACATGAGAGGGAATGCTGTTTTTTAATTTGAGCACTGCTGTGATTCGGTTAAAGATAATCATAACATAACATTCTCATATAATATGTTAATTTGCTTTCTTTAAGTAAAAAAAAAAGGTCCAAGACAAAGCTATTCGGTTTCTTGTGAGTATATACACTTTTGTACGTTTATATGGTTTTTTTCTCTCGGCCCGACCCTCTCAACCAACCTGGGTCCAAAGTGCCAAAGTGTACCTCTCCACTCACGTTGTCATTGCTGCCGTTGTTGTTCTCGAATCGCGTCTCGATGCGGACGCTGAACCTGGGGAGGAAGGACACCTGCCGAGCAGACAAAAGTGAGCAAGGTGCAGACGAGGAGGGAAGAAGGGGAGCGTTTTCCGGATGAGACGGAGCTCTGTCGGCGTGATGATGAAATGACGAGGGAGATGACTTACTGAGTATTCTGCGGCGCCCGCGGTGATCGATATCGGGTGTGGCAGGGGGGAGGGGGAGAAAAAAAAAAACGGTGTTATGCATGCATGTAAACACACACACACGCTACTGCAGAGAAATGAATATTTGATGCTACTAGGGGGGGAAAACGTGTGTACAGAGCAAAGACCGTGTATAAAACATGCAAGGTGGAAGTGATATTCGATACCTGTGATGGTGAACGGGTAGAGATTCCAGGCCTTTTCTGTCACGTAGCAGAAGTCCGGGACCAGGATCTTGGCCCATGACGGCAGTTTGCTGAAAGCAACACCGGGAAATCAAAAAAATAAATACAAAAAAAACAATATATATATATATAAAAAAAAAAAAAAAAAAAAGACTTTATTTTTATTTTTTATTTTTTTATTTTTTAAGCAAAAAAAAAAAAAAAAGAAAAAAAAAAGGGCAGGGAGTGGAAAAAGAAAAAGCTAAATATTGCCGGGTTACCTGAGGGCAACTTTACTCACCGCAGAAATCATGTTATGATTCATCTCTAAATGCCTATTGTTGACGTTCTGGTCGCACCAGGAAGAACGGACCCAAATATGTTTGGGTGTGGCGATACTAAATGTGTTCTAGTCGACAACACATGTATTTGTGGACTAATAGTCTGCACCTGACACAGTGTTTCCCATAAACTGCCAAGATACCTGTGGCGGTGGGGGCGTGGCCATGGGCGTGGTCACCATGACATCATCGAGTAATTTGCATAATTTACTACAATGATATGATTTTCTCTAAAAAGGCTAAAAAAATGTATACTTACTAATTAATAATAACAGTTTTGTTTTAAACGTCCATCCATCCATCCATTTTACAATATAATTACAACACTTTATGTACATATTTATATACAGATTCGAACAATAAGTTATTCACTGAAATATATTTATTAATTGTGGTTCTTACAAAAAATATATCTTATAAAATATAAAAGCTATAATGTCTCTTAAAGCTCTGCCCCTTTAATTAGTGCATACTAAATAATTCAACTTTAGCCTACTACTACAAGCATATTATTTACCAGCAACATAAAGTGAAACAGAGGCAGAGGTGTCCTGCCTCAGTCAGTAACAAATAAACAGAAAACAGTAGTGGTCAAATACAAATAAGGCAACAAGAGAAGTATCCTACACTTCTCTTTTGTAAAGTAAATCTGAAGAGCCTATATGGGCATCTACATCAACTATATGATTTGCCTGAGAAGCTGGACAGGACCAAAAAAAAAAAAATCTATTTGTGACGGACGTAATTCCTTCGTGGCGGGCCGCCACAAATAAATGAATGTGTGGGAAACACTATGTGACCTATTTTGTACTATTTAGAACCGCTTGGACATTTCTGTACGGACAGTTTGGACATGAGGAGTATGTGGTATCAGGGGGTAACGTGGTACTAGGGTCGTACGGTATACCGATATTAGTATAGTACCGCGGTACTAATGAATCATATTCGGTACTAGACCGCCTCTAAAAAGTACCGGTCCCCCATCCCCTGCAACCCCCCCGTCGTCGTCACGTCGTGACATTGCTGGTTTTTACGAGCAGAGGAGCATGTTCGGCAGCGCGCCCGCGCCGAGTACGTGCAAGCAGACACGGTGTGTGGACGGAAAAGGGAGAACGGACGCAAAGTAAAGGTAAAGGTGAAGTTTATGGGCGGTATAGCTCGGTTGGTAGAGTGGCCGTGCCATCAACCTGAGGGTTGCAGGTTCGATCCCCACTTCCGCCATCCTAGTCACTGCCGTTGTGTCCTTGGGCAAGACACTTTACCCACCTGCTCCCAGTGCCACCCACACTGGTTTAAATGTAACTTAGATATTGGGTTTTCACTATGTAAAGCGCTTTGAGTCACTAGAGAAAAGCGCTATATAAATATAATTCACTTCACTTCACTTCAAGTTATAACACTGAAGAGGTGCTTTAAGACGTGGCTCGCGTCTTCTCCCCCGTCATCTTTGTAGGGCTAGCTCGATGCTAATTCACAGTGGATATGCCATAAAGTTAAAGTTAAGTTAAGTTAAAGTACCAACGATTGTCGCACACATGCCACTGGCTAGCATTAGTGACTTCAACACCTCCGTAATGAACATGACAACTAAGATGTACGCTACGATCAAACAGTTGGTGTGTATTAAATACCATGCTTACAGTACAAACATGTTGTAGGGCTCAACAAAAGACCAGACGGAAACATTTATTTTAACAGCAAAGACTACTTCCTGACTGCGGCAGCAAACTGTCTAGTGCAGTGGTCCCCAACCTTTTTGTAGCTGCGGACCGGTCAACGCTTGGGGGGGGGAGGGGGGTATTTTTTGTAAAATTTTATTTATTTATTTATTTTTTTCATAAAGAAATACAATCATGTGTGCTTATGGACTGTATCCCTGCAGACTGTATTGATCTATATTGATATATAATGTATATATTGTGTTTTTTATGTTGATTTAATTAAAACAAAAAATTAAAAAAAAAAATTCTTGTGCCCGCAGACCGATTGGTACCTAGGTATTCCTAGGAATAGTGACTTTCTTACCGTATCGGACCATTCCTACTCAAGACTTTAACAGAGTTTCAGCTTAGTTAGACCTTAGTACCATAAGTTAGTAACAGACCTTTGACAAGAGAAAACACAGGTGCCGGGTTATATAAACCTTTCAGAGCTTGTTGGTATAGTGACTTTGGTACCGTATCGGACCATTCCTACTCAATACTTTAACAGAGTTTCAGCTTAGTTAGAGCTCAGTACCATAAGTTGGTAAGAGACCTTTGACAAGAGAAAACACAGGTGCCGGGTTATATAAACCTTTCAGAGCTCGTTGGTATAGTGACTTGTCTAGAGAATGTCTAGGGACAGAAAGTCTCTGCCCTTAAGCAATAAACTGTAAGAACAGCAACCACTTCTTCATCTTTAGCAAGTTAGTGTAGATAAAAGAGCATATTCGCAGAAATACAGATGAATACTTAACTGTGATTAATCCTCATAAAGAAGTACGGAGAAGTACTCATAAAACAACTTGGAAAGTAGCACAATTGCTACGACATAACAAAGTCCGAGTAGAAAGTTCCGGTCGATGGACAAGGTTATTCAGTGGTTGTCGTACGATTCCATTTTTGCAGAAAATTGTCGCCAAAAGTTTGCCTGATGCCTCGGTTCTGGTAGAACCAAACACTGCGTGGAACAAACCAGTGCCTATGTACGGGGCCGTAACTCGGATTGGACAAAGACCAGGGTCAAAAACTGGTTGTCCAAGAGAAGATTTGAAAGGCTGAAATCTTGGGTATACCAGCACCATATCCATAATAGATGGTACGGCCAGAGTAATGATGGCACTTGATCCAAAGTGGTAATTGTTATGGGACAAGTGCAACAGCTTAGAGAGGTTTCTCTAGCCTAGCAGGTTTATATTTTGTAAATGACTTGACTAAGATAGAAGACAAGACCAACTTTTTGTGTTATTTTATTACATAGCTTGTGTGCTAGAATTAAGTAGCTAGCTGTGGATGCATAGCTAGCTAGAGTTACTTAGCCAGCTAAAGTTACGTAGTTAGCTAGAGTTACGTAGCCAGCTGGAGTTACTAAGCTAGCTGGAGTCACGTAGCAAAGCTAGAGTTTCTCCAGCCAGCTAGAGTTAAGTAGATAGCTGGTGTTATGTAGCTAGCTTGAGTAACTTAGCCAGTTAAAGTTACATAGCTAGCTAGAGGGACGTAAGTAGCTAGAGTTACGTGGCAAGCAAGAGTTACTAAGCTAATTGGAGTTACGTAGCCAGCTGGAGTTATGTGGCAAGCAAGAGTTAAGTAGCTAACTGGAGTTACGTAGCCAGCTGGAGTTACGTGGCAAGCAAGAGTTAAGTAGCCAGCTGGAGTCACGTAGCAAGCTAGAGTTACTCGATGCTATCTACTTAACTAGAGTTAAGTAGATAGCTGGTGTTTTGTAGCTAGCTTGAGTAACTTAGCCAGTTAAAGTTACGTAGCTAGCTAGAGGGACGTAAGTAGCTAGAGTTACGTGGCAAGCAAGAGTTACTAAGCTAATTGGAGTTACGTAGCCAGCTGGAGTTATGTGGCAAGCAAGAGTTAAGTAGCTAACTGGAGTTACGTAGCCAGCTGGAGTTACGTGGCAAGCAAGAGTTAAGTAGCCAGCTGGAGTCACGTAGCAAGCTAGAGTTACTCTATGCTATCTACTTAACTAGAGTTAAGTAGATAGCTGGTGTTATGTAGCTAGCGTGAGTAACTTAGCCAGTTAAAGTTACGTAGCTAGCTAGAGGGACGTAACTAGCTAGAGTTACGTGGCAAGCAAGAGTTACTAAGCTAATTGGAGTTACGTAGCCAGCTGGAGTTATGTGGCAAGCAAGAGTTAAGTAGCTAGCTGGAGTTACGTAGGCAGCTGGAGTTACGTGGCAAGCAAGAGTTAAGTAGCCAGCTGGAGTCACGTAGCAAGCTAGAGTTACTCTATGCTATCTACTTAACTAGAGTTAAGTAGATAGCTGGTGTTATGTAGCTAGCTTGAGTAACTTAGCCAGTTAAAGTTACGTAGCTAGCTAGAGGGACGTAACTAGCTAGAGTTACGTGGCAAGCAAGAGTTACTAAGCTAATTGGAGTTACGTAGCCAGCTGGAGTTACGTGGCAAGCAAGAGTTAAGTAGCTAACTGGAGTTACGTAGCCAGCTGGAGTTACGTGGCAAGCAAGAGTTAAGTAGCCAGCTGGAGTCACGTAGCAAGCTAGAGTTACTCTATGCTATCTACTTAACTGGAGTTAAGTAGATAGCTGGTGTTATGTAGCTAGCGTGAGTAACTTAGCCAGTTAAAGTTACGTAGCTAGCTAGAGGGACGTAACTAGCTAGAGTTACGTGGCAAGCAAGAGTTACTAAGCTAATTGGAGTTACGTAGCCAGCTGGAGTTACGTGGCAAGCAAGAGTTAAGTAGCTAACTGGAGTTATGTAGCCAGCTGGAGTTACGTGGCAAGCAAGAGTTAAGTAGCCAGCTGGAGTCACGTAGCCAGCTGGAGTTACTCTATGCTATCTACTTAACTAGAGTTAAGTAGATAGCTGGTGTTATGTAGCTAGCTTGAGTAACTTAGCCAGTTAAAGTTACGTAGCTAGCTAGAGGGACGTAACTAGCTAGAGTTACGTGGCAAGCAAGAGTTACTAAGCTAATTGGAGTTACGTAGCCAGCTGGAGTTATGTGGCAAGCAAGAGTTAAGTAGCTAACTGGAGTTACGTAGCCAGCTGGAGTTACGTGGCAAGCAAGAGTTAAGTAGCCAGCTGGAGTTACGTGGCAAGGAAGAGTTAAGTAGCTAGCTGTGGATGCATAGCTAGCTGGAGTAACTTAGCTAGCTAAAGTTACGTAGCCAGCCGGAGTTACTAAGCTAGCTGGAGTCACGTAGCAAGCTAGAGTTACTCTACTCTATCTACTTAACTAGAGTTAAGTAGATAGCTGGCATTATGTAGCTAGCTCAAGTAACTTAGCCAGGTAAAGTTACATAGCTAGCTAGAGTTAAAGTAGATATCTGGAGTTATGTAGCTAACTGGAGTTACATAGCCGTTGCTGCAAAGTGTGTCACTTATCAGATACAGAATGTGTGTTTTTATTCCTAAACACGTTAGGATTGTAGTCCTCCAGAGACGGTTACTGGTGCCATACCAACAAGCAGGTAAACAGCCTAAGTAACTACTGACAACACTCGGGAGCGTTTTCTGGTAGGACCAGAATTATTTCCAGTACGGGCCTCAACACGTTTCTGCCTCTTGGACTTTTGCCTGCAGGGTCGTCTGCTGTGTCGTGTTGTCACAGGTTCGATACTCGGGAACTCAAAACGGTTGGACGGTGAAAGACCGGAACCGGACGAACACGGTTACGGAGTACCATGGTGCAAGAGAGGAGGTGGGGTGGGGTGGGGGGGCTTGATTCTGCTTACCTGCTGAGGTAGATCCGCTTCTCCGTCACCTGTCCCGGGCCGTGTTGGGGGTGCGTGTCCAACTCGTTCCTCACGACCACCACACCTTCTCCCCCGCCGCTCTGCTCGCAGCTGTGCCTGCTGATCATGTACAGCTGCCCGATCCTGTACTGGAACCACAGCAAGACACGGAACTCAGAGACCAACGCCGAGACTTGAAATGCTACTCGTTACAACTACGGAGTCCTGATCGGCAATCGGTATTGGTTCAAGATCAGGAAAAAAAAATCATTGTTTTATATCAGCCTGCATCCAAAATGTCCAATATAAAAAAATACAAGGTGGCTAACAATGCAGCTAATGAGAGTACATTCAAATACATCCAAAAACCGCCAACAAAACTCCATTTATATCTGGTGGCTTTAAAATTGACCCTAAATTAACCAAAATTAACTAAATTAACCAAAATAACCCCAAAAACATTTAACCAAAAACATTTAACCAAAAAATTCACCAATTTTACCAAATTAACCAAAATTAACCAAAATTAACCAAATCAACCAAACATTTTAATAAAATGTTTCAAATTTTTAAACCAAATTAACCAAAATCAACCAAATTAACCAAATTAACCAAATTAACCAAATTAACCAAATTAACCAAATTAACCAAATTAACCAAAACAATTTAACAAATCAACCAAATTAACCAAATGTAACCAACATTAACCAAAATTAACCAAAATAACAAAAAATAAACAAAAAAGTAACCAAATATGTTTACCAAATATGTTTACCAAATTAACCAAAATCACTAAATTAACCAAATTAACCAAATCAACCAAATGAACCAAATGAACCAAATCAACCAAACAAGATTAACCAAAACAATTACCAAAAATGTAATAAAAAAAAAAAAAAAATTAAACAAATCAACCACAAAAATTTAACCAAATTAACCAAAATTAATCCAATCAAACAAAAAAAATCAACCATAAATTGTTTTGTTTGACCAAATTAACCAATTTAACCAAGGTAACAATCTTTTAAACCATTTTAAAAAACAATTTTTAACCAAATTTACCAAACAAATTAACCAAATGGACCACATTAACCAAAGTAACCAAATTAACCAAAATGAACCAAGGATGTTTTTAGAGCGCTTTACAAGCTGAATAGAGAGACTCCTTTTACCTCATTTGTTAGCTGACTTTTGCTAGCCTTTATGTATGACTTAGAATGCATAAAACAAGAAGAAACATTTGCTCTGGTCTTTAAGAAGGATTGTGAAAGAATCGAATACACAATAACTTCTCTGACATTACAACATAAAATAAATGCATTGAACAAATGCGCTAGCTTAATGCTAACTTGCATTGGATACGCTATATACATGCTACTGATTAGCATTCGTGACTTTACATGGCAATTGCAATTGTGGTAAACTGACTAAACTAAGTCAAAGACTTAATGTGACCAATCTAAGTCTAAGACTAGATGTGACCAATCTAAGTCCAAGACTTGATGTGACCAATCTAACTCTAAGACTAGATGTGACCAATCTAAGTCTAAGACTAGATGTGACCAATCTAAGTCCAAGACTAGATGTGACCAATCTAAGTCTAAGACTAGATGTGACCAATACAAGTCTAAGACTAGACGTGACCAATCTAAGTCTAAGACTAGATGTGACCAATCTAAGTCTAAGACTAGATGTGACCAATCTAAGTCTAAGACTAGATGTGACCAATCTAAGTCTAAGACTAGATGTGACCAATCTAAGTCTAAGACTATACGTGACCAATCTAAATCTAAGACTAGACGTGACCAATCTAAGTCTAAGACTAGATGTGACCAATCTAAGTCTAAGACTAGATGTGACCAATCTAAGTCTAAGACTAGATGTGACCAATCTAAGTCTAAGACTAGATGTGACCAATCTAAGTCTAAGACTAGATGTGACCAATCTAAGTTTAAGACTAGATGTGACCAATCTAAGTCTAAGACTAGATGTGACCAATCTAAGTTTAAGACTAGATCTGACCAATCTAAGTCTAAGACTAGATGTGACCAATCTAAGTCTAAGACTAGATGTGACCAATCTAAGTCTAAGACTAGATGTGACCAATCTAAGTCTAAGACTAGACGTGACCAATCTAAGTCTAAGACTAGATGTGACCAATCTAAGTCTAAGACTAGATGTGACCAATCTAAGTCTAAGACTAGATGTGACCAATCTAAGTCTATGACTAGATGTGACCAATCTAAGTCTAAGACTAGATGTGAACAATCTAAGTCTAAGACCAGATGTAACCAATCTAAGTCTAAGACTAGATGTGACCAATCTAAGTCTAAGACCAGATGTGACCAATATAAGTCTAAGACTAGATGTGACCAATATAAGTCTAAGACTGGATGTGACCGATCTAAGTCTAAGACTAGATCTGACCAATATAAGTCTAAGAGTAGATCTCACCAATCTTAATCTGACTAAAGCCAACCACTTTAACTCTAAGACTACGTCTGATGAATCTAAGTCTAAGACTAGATCTGACTAATCTAAATCTGGTACTAAATCTGACCAATCTAAGTCTAAAATTAATCTGACCAATCTAAGTCTAAGACTATATGTGGCCAATCTAAGTCTAAGACTAGATCTGACCAAACTAAATCTGGTACTAAATCTGACCAATCTAAGTCTAAAATTAATCTGACCGATCTAAGTCTAAGACTAGATGTGACTAGATGTGACCAATCTAAGTCTAAGACTAAATCTGACCAATCTAAGTCTAAAACTAGATCTGACCAATCTAAGTCAAAGACTTAATGTGACCAATCTAAGACTAACACTAGATGTGATCAATCTAAGTCTCAGACTAAAACTGATCAATCTAAGTCAACGACTTAATGTGGCCAATGTAAGTTTAAGACTAGATGTGACCAATCTAAGTCTAAGACTGCATCTGACCAATCTAAGTCTAAGACTAAATCTGACCAATCTAAGTCTAAAAATAGATGTGACCAATTTAAGTCTAAGACTAGATGTGACCAATCTAAGTCTAAGACTAGATGTGATCAATCTAAGTCTAAGACTAGATGTGACCAATCTAAGTCTGAGACTAGATGTGACCAATATAAGTCTAAGACTGGATCTGACCAATCTAAGTCTAAGACTAAATCTGACCAATCTAAGTCTAAAAATAGATGTGACCAATTTAAGTCTAAGACTAGATGTGACCAATCTAAGTCTGAGACCAGATGTGACCAATCTAAGTCTAAGACTAGATGTGACCAATCTAAGTCTAAGACTTGATGTGACTAATCTAAGTCTAAGACTAGATGTGACCAATTTAAGTTTAAGACTAGATGTGACCAATCTAAGTCTAAGACTAGATGTGACCAATCTAAGTCTAAGACTAGATGTGACCAATTTAAGTTTAAGACTAGATCTGACCAATCTAAGTCTAAGACTAGACGTGACCAATCTAAGTCTAAGACTAGATGTGACCAATCTAAGTCTAAGACTTGATGTGAATAATCTAAGTCTAAGACTAGATGTGACCAATTTAAGTTTAAGACTAGATGTGATCAATCTAAGTCTAAGACTAGATGTGACCAATCTAAGTCTAAGACTAGATGTGACCAATTTAAGTTTAAGACTAGATGTGACCAATCTAAGTCTAAGACTAGACGTGACCAATCTAAGTCTAAGACTAGATGTGACCAATCTAAGTTTAAGACTAGATCTGACCAATCTAAGTCTAAGACTAGATGTGACCAATCTAAGTCTAAGACTAGATGTGACCAATCTAAGTCTAAGACTAGACGTGACCAATCTAAGTCTAAGACTAGATGTGACCAATCTAAGTCTAAGACTAGATGTGACCAATCTAAGTCTAAGACTAGATGTGACCAATCTAAGTCTAAGACTAGATGTGACCAATCTAAGTCTAAGACCAGATGTAACCAATCTAAGTCTAAGACTAGATGTGACCAATCTAAGTCTAAGACCAGATGTGACCAATCTAAGTCTAAGACTAGATGTGACCAATCTAAGTCTAAGACTAGATGTGACCAATCTAAATCTAAGACTAGATGTGACCAATCTAAGTCTAAGACTAGATGTGACCAATCTAAATCTAAGACTAGATGTGACCAATCTAAGTCTAAGACATCTTCAGAGGACATCAGATTTTTTCTTGACGGTGAAAACCTTTATCAGGAAGTTCAAGTTTGACACGTAGACATTTTGTCCCCTAATCCTCCGCCTTAATCTGTGATCATCAACACGAGTCCATTCTGAGAGACACAATGGCTCCATGAGGTAAACACTATTGTTTCTGCGGTTATTGGTTGCGATGAAAAAGCAGTGGTGAGGTGAAGAGGACATACCCACACCTCATCCTTCACTGCTGACATTACCCAAACACGTCCTCCTCCTAATGATCCTAGAGTGCAAACACTGACTCAGCGTCTATTCATCACAACAATGTGGCAGCTACAGTGAGTTTACTATCTGGGCGACTATCAGTTATCACGACAATGTGGCAGCTACAGTGTGTTTACTATCTGTGCGACTATCAGTTTCAGGATGACAAAGTACAAAGTACAGTAACTAATATTCTGTAAACGCCGACGTCCATCTCGTTATCGGCTTCAGAGGCTCTGATATCATGTTCCATTATGCAATAATAATTACAGCTCCAACATGTGTCATGGCTGAGAAGTTATTGTTCCTGAATGTAAACAAACGTCATGGGTGGATCTACACCTGACATCCACTGTAATGATACCAAGCGCAGGAGCGTTTCTAGTCGATACTATTATGTAAATGTAAATGTATGTACTACTACTACTAAATACGTCCCTGGACACATGAGGACTTTGAATATGTATGATCCTGTAACTACAACCCTAATATATATATATATATATTAGGGTTGTCCCGATACCAATATTTTGGTACCGGTACCAAAATGTATTTCGATAATTTTCAAAAAACCTTTTTAAATAAAGGAGACCACAAAACAAATGGCATTATTGGCTTTATTTGAACAAAACATCTCACGGTAAATTAAACATATGTTTATGATTGCAAATATTGCAAATTTAAATACACATACTTGTCTTTTAGTAGTAAGTAAACAAACAAAGACCTCTAATTAGTCTGCTGACGTATGCAGTAACATATTGTGTCATTTATCATTCTAGTATGTTGTCAACATTATGAGGGACAAACTGTAAAAAAATATTAATAATCTACTTGTACCTTTGCTGTTAATATCTGTTTTAACATGTTTTATCTACACTTCTGTTAAAATGTAATAATCACTTATTCTTCCATTGTTTGGATACTTTACATTAGTTTTGGATGATACCACACATTTAGGTATCGATCCGATACCAAGTAGTTACAGGATCATACATATTCAAAGTCCTCATGTGTCCAGGGACGTATTTACTAGTAGTAGTACATACATTTACATTTACATAATAGTATCAACTAGGATACTAGTTGGATAATATATATATATATATATATATATATATATATATATATATATATATATATATATATATGTATATATATGTATATATATATATATATATATATATATATATATATATATATATATATATATATAT